>NW_010225183.1:63930-116137 GCF_000690775.1 Eurypyga helias | reverse complement strand
GGTAGAAGGAATTTCACTTATGACACATATATGTTGAAACAAGGTGCAGGTTTATTCAGCATGGCATTTTGCATAGATGATGCATCTTTAAGCGTTTTGCAAAGTGGTGCTGTTTTCTAGAACCAGAGCTGTAGAGCAAGAAAAGAGCTGTAAGTGAAAGAGGAAAGATGAGCTTCTTGGTGAAAGTAAAACCAGATTGTTATGGACCAAATTGTGTTTTATTAATCATGTTAGCACCAGTGACTGTGCTGCAGGGTGGATGGAGAAAAGTGGGAGGATGCTATTGTGTATGTGTTGTGTTATTTGTAATGTGGTGAAAGGTATCTATATGCTATCTTTTTTGATTATCATGAAATGACCACGCATAGTGCATTTATGGGTTCACATTGCAGCAACTGTACTCATCACACCTTACTTGCTGAACATAAAATGAAAGGGTGGCTTTCTAGTAGGTGGTAGTGCACCCTCACAGAGGCAGAGAGCCTATGTAATATTTGTTAAGCCAGGGATCCGTAAACGTACCTGGATGACACTTCCGTTTCATTTTGTGAAAGTTATAAAATGCTAAGGGATTTTCTGAAGTGCTGTTTGAAAGAGAAACAGAAAACAAGTTTTGTCTTGTATTGTTTTAGGTTTGTACATCGTATTTTACTGATAATTTTAGATTAGTGATAAAGATTGGATCAAGAAGTGACATATCCTCTGTTATGTACGTTCATGAGTATCTTCTGCTGTGCACTTACATCTGTGTATTTATGGTTTAGGGTATTTATGTGTGTGCATGCATGTGCAAATGTGTATTTCTAAGGGAGTTTGATTTTTGCTTATGATGTTAGATGTGCACTTCTCTCTATTGTTATATCCTTTGTTATGATATTTCCTTGAAAGATGTATAAAAATAGGGCAAGAGAGACCCTGTTTTGTCTGTGAAATGCCTCAGTAAATGCCTGTTACATTTAGCTAGTGTTATATTTAGACTGCAGCTGAAGAAATCACTAAAACAGGTACCCAAAAGTTCCTGAAAGTGATTTAATATGGGAGTTGATGCGAAGCCAGTGGCTTTGTGTTACCAGTTGCTGGTCATTGACTAATGCACCGAGCTCCTCTGACGTGTGACCCGTTGGTGTTGGCAGCTCATCTCAGGCTATTGCAGCACTGGCCTCTCCTCCCTAATTATCACAGCCTGCACCCTCCACGCACAACACGCGCACACACGTTCCATTCAGCCTTGCCCAGGCTCCATGCCATCCCTCGCAGCTGCCTCCCGTGTTTTTTTCCTGCTGGGAAATCCCATCGGTCTGTGGGGAGAGGACTCGGGCACCGGCTTTGTGTCTTGTGGGTCCAGCTGGGAAGCCCCAGCAGGCAAGAGCAGGAGAAAAAGGTACAAGTCCGGCGCTGAACCGTTGAAGTCCAACAACAGCAACTCAGCTGTGAACCTGGGGAGGATGGAATTGTACACAGGCAATAAGTTTGCCATATAGTTAAAGTAAAAAAATAATTTTGTTCAGTTCAGGTGATTTTACAAAATGTTATAAAGTTTTGACGTACTGCAGTCAAGGATCAGACAGCGGACATAGTATTAAATGATTATTTGCCAAGTATTTGGTTTTTCTAGGAGCAGCCCATAGCCTGGAGGCTCAGCATGAACCTCGGAGTAGGGATATCCTGTGCCCTGAAGAGCTAACCTTCTCAGCTCTGTTTCCAAATTCAGAAACCCAATAATCTTGACTGAATGTCCTACTATTGTTCAGTAGTAAAAAATGAGATTGGGATGTCTGTAGTGTGAAATCTCCTGCTGATTTGAGCCACGATCTTGCAAATACTTACCATTGCTCTTATTGTTATGGAGATGTATACTCCCACTGAGTAGTCCAAGTTGTGTACATAAATGTTCTCCTAAGTCTTAGAGATGTGGTTTGGTAAATGGTTTGGTAAATGCAAGCACGACCTGTAATGCACAACCTCAGCTGCTTCTGAGATCCTGAATCTCAGCCTGGAGACAGGTGTAGCAGGTTTCAGTATGAAACTTGTCTAGATTAAATTTTTAGTGTTATAAGCTTGATTTATGTGTGGCAAGAACAGTTGGTTGGCATATATTGGAAGAAAATGTATCCCATCCATTAGCAAAGAATGCAATAATTAGGAACGGAAGAGACCTGACTCAGAACGTGTGATATGACTCGGAATTGTGTCCTCGAGTCATTATGCAGACAAAAAACCTCACCACTCACTTCAGTGCAAGTTTTGCATGTGTAACAGCTGTCACAGCCAGACTATTAATCAGCTGAACCACCACACAGGTGGAGGATGAGAAACCACCTTCTGTGCAAGAGGTTGAACATAAAAATTGTTTTTCACGGGGTCCGTCTGTGCTGCTGTAGCTGCAGCAATGCAAATCTCCAGTGCAGATCTGGCATAAGAAGTTTTCATACAATTTCCTCATTCAAGCATAGAGGAAGAAATGTAGATTGTAGTTAAATGCTAGAGAGACCATGGTTTTGCTCTGAGCTTGTTTCTCCTGCTAAAACTGTTGCAACAAAAGACACACATATTTTATTTTACTTGATATATTAGTGTACTATGAACTCGTATCAACTGCATACAGTTAGTTAGATAAATAAACAGCATACTTTTGATTGTGTGTGTTAAAGTACCCCAGGTTATTTTGCTAAATGATGTCATTTATCATTCCCTGCTGTGTATAATGAGTATTTGTGAAAAATACAGATCTTTCTTTTCTGTTGTGTCCACCTCCAAATGAAAAGAGAAAAAAAAAATCTAACCGGAATAAGCACATCCCTTGAAATGCAGACACTTCCCACCTCCTCTCAGTTTGCATCATGTGATATGGCAAGACATCAAATGATACGAGGATATGTAATGTGACAGTAAATGAAAGATAAATTAGAAGAATGTTTTTTGGATAGACTGTTCCTTATTCAGTTTGGATGATAAGAATTTAGTCTTAATTTCTGACATATTCATTTTATCAGCTAAATTTCCTAATTGGTATTATTACAGATAATTGCCAACATATATTTATTCTTAAAACTTTATTTGTTCAATTAGAAGGTAGATTTCAGCCTTTATCTTTGTAGGTAGCTGATCCAAGACAGTTTTATGTAAATGGCTTAATTAATTGGTACCCTTCAGTTGAAACAGCAACTTACAAAGGAAGTAATCCTTTTCGAGTGGCATAAGCTGTTTAAAAAAGGCAGAAAAACCACAATACTTTTCTCAGGCACCTTGGCACACAATTATAAGTTATTTGACAGAAGTAAATGTAATAAACTGCAAGGCTTCTTCCTGAATTATGTCTTTTCTGTGTAATTAAAATAGCATCAACCTTAAGTGCAGTGGCTCTGTCGTCTTCAAATCTACATTATTAACAGACTTAATTATGCAGAATTACAAAACTTTCTTATAAATGGTTCAACGTGTTGGTGGTAAAGATGTGATCTGTCTGGCCTACTTAGTAAGTTTACGTTCTCGCTCCAGCAATTAGTTGTTTCCAAGTGTTTGGTGCACGGCTCTCCCTTACAGGGTGTTTGGTGCACGGCTCTCCCTTACAGGCTATCCGTGGAAAACCCCTGCCACGCAATGCTATTAGGGGATGTGGGGACAGGACTTTTTCTTTGTGGTCATCTGACAATGGCACCCATCACTCCTGGTGACCGTCCGCTACCAGTGCTTTTGTTGCTGCAGCTGGACTTGCCTGGAGTGCCGCTGCAAACTGGCATCCTCTAGAAAAGAGGAAAGGGAGTTTTGGGTATTCTTTCTCTCTCTCCTCCTGCCATGTACCAAGGTTCACTTGTTGTAGAAGCTAAGCCTCTAAGCAGTGTTTTCCCCAGTTGCATACTACTCTACAAAAGTAAGGGGCACTCCATAGTGGAATTAATTTGTAAAACGCAAAAGAGGGTTGTTGAGATCCCATATGTGATGGTAAATCTGAGCAGATCAAAATGGCCTTGATTCTGAGTGTTTGCAGGCACAGTGTGGGCCTCTTTCTTACTCTTATGCTTTCCCTTCATTAGAGTAGTGGGAGGAAATAATATGTGATCCTTTAAAAAAAAACCATTCTTCATGTTGTTAATAAGGGAAATTAAAAAATACACACTGCATCCACTTACCTCCTCTGCTGCTTGCTGTTATACTTGTGCCTGAACTTCATACCGAACTGGTGATCCTGGGGGAGGGGGGAGGGATGAGTAGGTGAATGAATACGCGTCTAGAAATGTGGCAACTTTTCAGTAGCGATGCTCCAATGCTGTCCTCATTATTGTCCCATTTATTTGGCAGAGTGACTCTTTTCCCCTTAAATGTGCAAGGGTTTAATTAATACATTCCAGTTGTCAAACCCAGTTCAGCCTGATGAGCAGGAGAGTGTAGAAAAGCTAGATTATTTGTTTGCATCACTAGGCAATGGGGAAATACCTCCTCCGTTGGTTTTCTTTGCAAGTAGTGACAGCAGCACTCTGACAGAGACAAAGGGATAAAAAAATGTGCTGGAAGGACTAGAAGAATTAATTTGTAATAGATAATTGGATCTGTATGGCAATGATATGAGTTCGGAGGAAACTCGAGCGGAATAGCTCTCTAGGTTTTTAGGTTTCACTCTCTTGTCAAAATAGCATCTGCATGCCTTATGCATTTTAAGGTTTAAATAGCAGTATATACATACCTTACTTCCTTATTTAGCTTCCCAAACCATTGTCTGACAAAGGACTGGGTATGTTCATTTCTATTATTAATTAAAACTCAAGAAATAAATTCTGCTGTTTGTTGGGAAAGTGGTGTATAGTATTGCTGTTACTTTCCTTTCTTGCAGAAGTTAATTTTACTCTTTCACCAGCCTGGGACAACTGTCATTGGAGTTTTGCGAGCCTCGTCTTTGCTGCTGACTGACCCTACAGCAGATCCTCAGAGAAGGGCACAGTTCAGTGTTACAGGAGATTGTCTCATTCAGTGGAAGCGTGGGTCCATCCTCTGAGGATATTGAATGTCAGGACGGAGGTGTTACTTGAGTAGAGTTCTGCAGAGAGCAAGGGGTGAGAGCAGAGTACTGTGGGGATGTACTCCTGACAATTTCGGCTGCTAAGGTGGGATGATGGTCTCTGTACCAGCTGCAGATTTTTCAGGGTTGGCAAATTTGTCCCCAGATATATCAAGGTGGAACGTGTAGGCATGGTGCTTGAGGACATGACCTAGTGGGTATGGTAGTGTTGGGTTGATGGTTGGACTAGATGGTCTTTTCCAGCCTTAGCGATTCTGTGATTCTGGGGTGCAGTAATCAAGCCTAGAGGTCATACATGTAGATAACCACGGCTGGTAACAGAACAACTAACCAATGGCAACACTGTGTTATTTTTAAAAAAATAGTTTTATTGGAGGATGATCAACATTGTTCCCTCCTTTTAAAAAGGTGTTATGGGTGATCCCTGAAATTATAAACCTGGGAGGCACCTCACTGTAAAGAAATATGGTTGGGAGAATGATTAGAGATGAAGTTATAAAGGACCTAGATGAGGATAATATGATGGGGACAAATCAGCACGATTTCTATAGCCTGTCAGATTTCTTTGAAATAGTTAACAAATAATGGATAAAGGAGAACCAGTGGATATAATTTATTTAAACTTTCAAAAGGGTTGGATAAAGTCTTTTAAAGGAGGCAATTAAGGAATCTTGCTAACAATGGGGTAGGATGTAAAGTCTTGTCATGGATTTAAAACTGATTTAAAGACTGAAAGTTAAAAGTAAGATTAAATGCCCGTTTCTTACTGCTGGAAGGAGACAATAGTGGGTGTTCAGGAGTGAGGCTAGGAATGGTAGACTTCAGGGGTTTTTAACTTATATACTTTATTAGATTGCTATTGTGCATAGAATATAATTAGGTAGTATTCCCTAGGAAATACTGTAGACTCGTATTAAGGATCTGTGTTATGCAGACTGCTCTAGTGCTGTCGTGCTGTATTGAAAAGGAAGAGAAACAGGAAAATAGAATGAACAATAGCAATAACGCTTCTCCACTGAAAAAACATCATCTGCTTGTTGCACCACCTAATCTAAACTAGCGCTATTCATAAAACACACCAGCCCCAGTCCAAGAACAAAAATCAAATTTCAGTCTAAAATGTCCAGGGAAATTTTGTCCGGCCTTTGGTGAACTCGGCATATGTACCCATTTACTGCAGTCAGTCTTCGCTGCAGTGGATCTGTGATCTCTGCTGGTGCCGGCAGCAAGGCACTCCACGGGCGAGACAGCTCTAGCCTAAGAATCGTAGAATCTTTTAGGTTGGAAAAGACCTTTAAGATCATCAAGTCCAACCTGGGGAGGAGAAGGAGAAGTTGTAGAACAGCTCTACAAAACTAGTTCAGATAACAAAGTTTTGAATAAGATTTGTCACATAAAACATAAAAAATATATATACAGCAGAAATCTGCATACAGTTAGAGTGAACTTGTAAGCCCTGAATCTGTCATAGCTTATCAGGCAGGTGACACCGGTGCCGTCCCACTCAGGTCCTTGAGGACACCTCCAGATGCAATAACTGAGAAAGAGATGGGAAGGTTTGCTCCATGCCGGGTGTGTCCTTATCTTCAAGAGACTGTCTAGAGCAGATAACAGGTGTCCTCCCCCATCATCTAGCAAAGTTGGAAGAATTTTCAGAACAATGAGAGATGTTGAGTAGGAAATTCCGGTGAGAAAAAACTAAAACCTGTGATTATTTAATATGGGGAGGAGAAGAGTGATCAATTACGGAACAAGTACTACAACAAAGGCTGATCAGAGGCTTGCACTTACTATCCTGAAAGTCAAAAGTCGGCCTGTGTTTAATGGATGCGTGGCAGGAGAGGGGGTGGAGAACACTTCTCTCCCCTGGTAATAGGAATCTCTTGGCACAGGGTATTGCTGCAGACAGCCGGTTCTTAAAACTTGTAGCAGGGTGTATTATCATGAAGAGTATCATGTAACAGAGTTAGCTGAGGTCTGCCTGGTACTGAATAACACCAAATAAAATCACTCACTTCAGCCACTCTACCCCCAGATTTCTGCACCCTGAATATAGGATGCTCCTGATGAATGAGGCTCTCAGGCATGAAACTGAATGCAGGGCTATATTTAAGCATGGTAGTAGAATGATATTTTGATGGTTAATTTCTTTGATCTTCTGTTGAATTTAGATTTGCCTACAGTGGTTTCCCAGTTTCAATTAGTACACAAAACAAACTTTGCGTATTTTCTGAGATTATGTTTTTCATTATGTTGCTGTAGTTTTATGTGTGGTTGCCAAGAAATCTGCTTTTGACAAATTGCACAGGAGGCATTTTGAGATTGTGATGGAGTTGATTGAGTTTTGGCCAAATCCTGTACACTTTTATCACTGAAGACTGAAATACAGATGCTTGTTACACTAAAATATATAGAATTTGCTTTGGCCCTGAAAATCTGTGTCACATTTTAAAATAACCAATTTGGGTACAATTTCAGTTAAGTGGCAAGTAAACAATGCAAATGAAACTGTTTTGTTAGCTAGAAAGTAATTGAAAATCTGCAACTAATTATAAATTGGCAATATACAAGTCTCCAGGAAGCTGAAAGGAATACTTTGCTGATATATTGTTTAGTTATATTCAAAATTAACCTACCCTGCACAGTTTGTGCAAGAGATTTTGTTGCTTATTGTAACTTTACTTTCAAAAAATGAAACAACTCAGTTTTCATAAGCAAAAAAAATTGTAATTTTTAATCAAAGGTAACTCTTCTTATGTTATAAGATTTTTTTTAAAATGTATTATTTCACATGGTCCTTGAGCTTCATCTTTTGTATGTAGGTTTGAATTTCTTCAGTGTTTGTCAGTATTCTAAGTTTTGATTGGCACCTTCATTGTGTTTTTCAACTCATCACCTCAACACATTTCTCGTGCATTAATGTAGCTGTACAATACCTTTGAGAAATAAGAATGTGTTGTCACACATACTTTGCTTGTGTTTGGTTGAAAAAAGTATGGGATTGGCTGGAAAGCATCTATTGTTGATGCCACCTAGATCTGTAACACTAGGAGCTAGTCAAAACCCCCAGATAATTGTCATGTGGATTTGCGCTGACAGTGCGTGCCATGTGCAGCCGCCAGGTTTTGGTGGCTATCAGCTTTTATTGTTGAAGAATTATAATTTAACAAGACCATGTAAATACACATTCCTTTTTAAAAAAAAGGATAAATCAATGTGAGTATATACTACAACTCCGTTTAAAAACCCTTGATACGTATTACATCAACCAAAAAGCATTTCACAGAATTTGGAGAAGGAGCTGGGAGGAAGGGAAATTAGTCTTGGAATTCCCTAAAATATCCTTTATCCCAGAGCAGCAGGCCATGCTGGAAAGCAAAACACTGCCTCTATTTCAGTCTTGTCACCAAAAGCCCCAGGAATCTCCACCATAAGTAGGGACCCAAACTCCATCCTCCTGCTAGGAATAACCATTTTTAAGCTCACCCAAACTCAGGGTGGTTCAGGTAATCTGCAGAAGTCCTGTAGTCAACAACTAGTAGAAACATCTTTTGCAACTTCTGAAACACGTAGAAATGGTTCAGCACTGTGGAGCGATACAGCGTGGGTTCAGATTTGATGCTTGAAAGGCTGTGTAGGAGCCAAACGAGCTGGGGAGGCGTCTCCTAGTTAGTCCTGTTCTGAGGAGGTCTGGGCAGTCTGTCATTGAAAGGAAAATGCTTCAGCCAAGGAGCAGGAATAAACCTTTTTCTTTCTGCTGCAAACATTTCCAGACAGGCCAGTCTCACGGTCTGTGTGGAAGTAGCTCCATTCATGCCATTTGGGACTCCAACCTGTGAGTGCAGGCTGCAGGATGCAATCCATAAATACTAGGCTTAAACAAAGCGAATCTGCATCCAGAGCATTTTAATAAAAAGTTAGCTTGGGCCACGGGGAAGGAAGAGAGAAAGCACTGGGGGAACGGAGAATATGAGTCACGGCATCCAGGCTGAAACATATCTTTGAGCACGAAGCACAATATAAAATTTTAAGGGCTTGATCCTGCCTTTGGCTATGCGGGCATGTATTGTTACATATCCTGTAAATCAGCTACTGTTACATGTTCCGGGGTACTGTGCACCCACGTAACTCAGCTCTGAGCTGTAGGTTCTTATAGCTTTTATTTTTTAAACCCTGTAAATGCTGCTGGACTTGGCTTTTTAGAACGTTGAACAGATGCAGCAAGATCTTCCTACACTTCCAACCCCAAATAATTAGTGGATGTGTTGCATCTTTCAATAAAGACTTCTTAGAGAGCTGTTTGGTGAATAAGGCCGCGCAGAATGTCTCATTGTTGCTGCTGCAGGTTTTGAGTTTATTTGTATATTATGGGTACTGTATACCACATAATAATGAAAAGCTATATGCTCCAGTTTGCTGGTTCACTACACAGTCTGTGTG
Source organism: Eurypyga helias (assembly GCF_000690775.1). Classification (NCBI taxonomy): domain Eukaryota; kingdom Metazoa; phylum Chordata; class Aves; order Eurypygiformes; family Eurypygidae; genus Eurypyga; species Eurypyga helias. The sequence goes on along the minus strand of NW_010225183.1, from coordinate 106,683 downwards.
ATTACAAATGGTTTGAATAACAGTGGACTATTGAAACTCTATCCAGATGTGTGTGTTGCTAATTATGGGAATACCCACAAAGGCGGATTATCTCTTTTGTTACCATTTCCAACGCGTTTAAAAACAGGAAAGTGAAAAAGCATATAGGCAGCAAATAAGAAGTAGCCGTACATGTTGGAGATGAAGACTTCTCATAATTAATTCCCAGGGAAGAAAAACTCTTGACCCAGCAGAATGCATTTCTGGAGTGTAACCAGATGCAACTTAACACCCAGGAGAGACATCCTAAAGTGGCAGATTCTGAAACAGTCTCAAAACAAAAATGGCACAGCTTCATTCACGGCAGGGGAAGTCCAGGTGGAGAAAGACTACCTGAGGAGACCAGTGGTGGGGAGGAGGAACTGAGCTACTGCCAGTTTTCTGGCATACTTATTAAAAAAAAAAAAAAAAAAAAAAGTGATAGGAGATTTTGAAAGGACAAGCAGGGGAAAATGTGATCTTGTCTTTCCAGAATTTAAGTAGTTTTTGTTTAATGAGCTGGAGCACTGTCCAGAGGGTCTTTTAGCATGAACAGTTCTGGAGTGTGAAGGACTCATTGTGTTTCTAGGCACCAAGCTGGGATGACGATGTTTTCACATTGTTTTCCATAAGTGCCTTCTCCTGGCTTTGGACAAGAGAGAACATCATGTCTAATCATAAAGTGACCCCCAGTCACTTTGTCCCTTCGCTTCATTTCATGAGTTGCCATGAATCGCTTAAGAGATGAAACAAAAGAAGGTAGAAGGAGAAAATGCCAGTGGCAGAAATTCGGTGGGGGATCCAAAGTGTTTGAGGAAAACATAGGAACAGATGAAAGAGGGTGTTGAATGTCTTAGCTACCTGTCTTCTTAACAGCTTGTGATGAGGAGATAAGTAGTTTAGCAACCTTCACTCAAGTTTCTTCTTTTTTTTTTTTTTCCCATCCCCACCCTCCCTCTCCAAAAAAAAAAAAAAAAAGTAGTAGGGATTAAACTACCAAAAGTCTGTCTCTTGCAGCTTCTCTGGAAGAGAGAGAGGATATCTGAATTCAGACTTAACCCCACTTTGTACAGTTTAATTTAAATAAAAATGACGAATTTCCTCCTGAGTGATTAACAGCCAAGTGTGGTGACATACGGGAACTATGAGCTTGACCTTCTAGGTAAAGGATAACTGCTATGTTAAGTCGATGACACAATTTTCCCTGAAAAAGTTGACAAGAAGTGAGCGTGGTTTCCGTGACTTCTGCTCTTGTAAATGCACACTTAGAAGTAATTTGCCTATTCCTCTGAAGCAAGTCTTGCGTTATGTGTGACACACGTTAAATAAATTCCAAATGGTCTAATGTGAGATCTGGAATCCCAGCAGCTGGGGTCTGTGCAAACGGGCTGGGAATTGCAAAGTGTGAAATACTCTGAACTGGAATCCTCAACTTATCAGAGGAATTTCCCATCCTCTGAACATCTCGGAGGCTTATGAAGCAGGCTAATAATTGTTCCTTCTTGGGCTTGTAGACTGAATTCTGTGTTCCATGGAGTGAACCTTGCTTTCTCTTCTGTGACTGCTTCTTTCTCCCCCCAAAACTGAGTGCGTCAAAGATGCTAAAACTATCCACACAGTGCACTGGTGGTTTATACTGATACAAAATCTGCCTGGGTGCTGACTAAAATTTTTGCATACCTTTTTCTTAATCTTCAGACTCTACAGTAGAGGACAACTGCTAGCATTCCCCTGGCCATGAAAAAAAGAAAGGAGTATTGACAGAAAAGTGGTCATCTCCATAAGTTGCTCTTGTGTTACACATGCAAGATTAGCAATGATTTTCTCTATCCGAAGGTATGAGAGGAGGGAACCACTGCAAGGATTCACAAGTGTCTCTGCTGTGGGGTGCAAGTAGACTGCCTTCACTTGCCTGGTGTGCATTGTGGAACCGGTGGGGGAGCAGCTGCAGTGCAGCGGAGAGGGCTCTGCATGGCACAGCTGCTCCCGCAGGAATGTGGAGTGTCCCCTTTATAGGCAGGGCTAGCAGAGGGCTGTGGCCCCCTTGGCTGTGTGGTAGATGTGTCCCAGTGTAAGCTCAGTCATGGAGAGTGAACAGGCTTCAAGGGAAAGATTCATACAAAGAAACATTAATTTTAAAAGAAAATTGCCGCTGCTTGACTTCAAATTACTACTTTGGATCAAACATACACTAAAACCAGTTTAAGAAAACCACCTTGCCCAGTGCTTGAACTCTGCTTTCCTGAGGGACCTGTGGTTAGCACCTCTGACTCAGTGGAGAAATGTGCTCTAGAAGGATGTGGATTTTAAGGAAAAATGTCACGCATGCTGTCTCTGTGGTTTTCCTTTACTTGGGGAGGTTTAGACAATCTCTTTTGCCTCTCAGGAGGTCCATAAAACAAGCTTCCACATCCCATGGAGATCCCTCATCATAACATGCTGCCTGTGGTCCTAAGGTCCCTGTATACCTAGAAGAGCACTCTTCCCAGCAGGGCTCTCCATCTCCAGCCTACTCCCAGGTCTTCACCTTCCTTCAGGCTTCCAGCAGTGCTTCTCAATATCTGTGTCAGCACCAAATTCAGCCTGTGTCCTGCAGAGTCCCTTTTCCCCATTCCTGTCTGATTCAGCACGTATCTAATTTTCCAGAAGTTATAAAACTCAGTAAATCACCTCCCATCTGCAAATCCTAATCCCCTGAAATTAGGGTGTCTCCCTTCAAAATCACTGGCCAGGTTTAGGTTCTGTCATTTCTTTTTCCAGGCTTTGGAAAAGAAAGTACTTCATCAGCAGGTTGGTGTGCTCTGCCCACAGAGAGGCAGTTCAACAACCCAAAACTCAAAACTCAGGACACTCCAACCCCGGTCAAGTCCATGACCCAGGGACTCAGAAGTGAGAGGAAATTACAAACGCTACCTTTGCAGTGATGAATCATCATGGATAACTTTTTTCCCCCTCCCTCTCTCTGGACTTTACGTGAAGAATTTTGTTTTCTTAAAGGATTCAGTTGAAGTGTTGCCTGTCTCTTCCAGGAAGGAGGCTGCTGAAAAAGAGATCATCTCTGTGTAATGCAGCATGCAGTACAGTAGGTACATTAGGCTGTCTTGTCCTTTCTCTGTGATAAGCACTACACTGAAGTCTACTGTCATTTGTGTGTACGTGTGAATATCTCTCTGTAATGGAATAAGAGTGTTTGCAAAAATGGCTACTGAAGTGCCCAGCCAGTACACTTACTCCAGGAGAGTGACAGGATAAGAGAAGTGGCAGAAACAAAGATAGGAAAAGAGATGTTTGCACTAACAAGTGTGAACTGATAAGATTGACCTGTATGGGAAATGTAGAGAATCCTTAGTGCACTTGTCAGGCCAAAATTAGCCGTGCCAGTTTGTTTACAGCAACACTGTGCTGTGAAAACCCTTTACTTATTTTCTCATTTGTGGAAGAAAACCGCTGGCTCGCTGCACTCCACTTACTCTTAGGAAGGTAATTCACTTTGGCATAAGTAGTTTTCCTGGGTGTTGAAGGCTGGGGTAGGAATCGAGAGGATCTATAGAGATGGATGGGGAGTGTTGTGTGGAGGTTTTATTGGCCGCATGGATAAGTTATGTGTGTCATCCAAACCAAGTGCCTAATCACCTCCGACATGTCATCACAACTGCAACCTGCTCAGCAACGCAAAAGGGAGGGAAGAAAATACATATTTCTTCCTCAAGTATGCGCAGCTAGGAAACAGTCATCTCATTTTTCGTCTTCCTCTGGGGTAGGTGTTAGAGCCGTGTCTCTGCTGGGGAATGGGAGCTGTTTGGTTCACGTGGGAGTGAAGTGTGCCGTTGTAAAGGAGAAAATTTGAAGCGCTGTTAAGCAAACAGGCACAGCCTTCTCTTTAGAGTATGGGAGTAGAGAAGTAGTCCGTACATGATTCATTTTGCACAGTTTGGAAGAACTGGAAGCTAAGGAAGCAAAGTCTATAGTAAACGAGATTGCCAATGATCCAGTTCTGTTTGTTTATTTAAATAATTATTCTTGTGGGGACAAGGGAAAAAAGTATTATTTATGCAGTAGTGGCTGGCATAGAATGATAGCCTGCGTATCAGTATGGAAAGAAAGACAAATCAGCACTTAGGTGACAATTAGAGCCTTTGGAGTCAGATGAGGCAGTGGTAGCATCTCTGGGATGTCTGCTCCAGCTCCTATGTCAGAGAAGGTTGCTTAGCTGTAAATCAGTGGAGGGTAATGAAAAGGCAAATGAAACTGGTCTTTGAGTTGATGAAAGAAAGGAGACTCAGAAAAGTTACCCCCGTAGCGGAGAGGGACGTAATAGAAGTGAAGGGTTAGAGATGGTGACTGCAAAGATATCACAGGGAAACGAGCCTTTTGGCTGAGACTCCAGCGAGGAGGCCAGCCGCACGAGCTGAGTAAATCAGACCCCCTGCTTTGAATGAGTGCAGGAGGCAGTGGAGAGAAGCAGACTAGTCAGGGGTGAAGATGAGACTCAGCAGACAGAGCAGCGATTGCATTAGGCATATGCAAAAGAGCAGGGAGAAGAGGGAGTTCATATTAGGTTATCAGAATTAGATTCCACTGGGGGTAAGGAAATGTGATTCAAGGGATTGGTTGTTAAATTAGGATTTCCTCACATAATTTTATCAGATCTCACATCGTCAAGTCAAATCTGGTTCCATTTAAATGAATCTTAACAAATTGTCAAAACAGGCATTGTACCGAACACGGCAATAGGAGCAAACAGTGTGATCCAAGGCAGAAAGGAACGCTTCTAGGCTAAGCTATGATTTTTCTTGTTTTGCAAAGGCATCCCAGGAAGAATGTTTTCCCTCAAAAGAATTTTCCCAGCCAGATTTTTGCCTCCTTTTTTGGCTGGTTACATTTATATTCCTTGTACATTCCTCGTATACTTTTTTTTTTAGTTCTTTTTTAATCTCCAGCTCTCACTTCTCAAAGCATAAGGTGATCCAGAGATATCTCTATCTACAGCAAGAGACACCATGTCATTACAGCCTTAGAGGGAGGCTGGCCGTTTGGGGGATCTCTTCCACGTCACCATTTCCCTCCATCTGTGGAACTAGCAGGGAATGACTACAGGACTTTGCTGAATAGAGTCTTGGAAAAATCTAGCTGTAAGCTCACAAAGCCTGGCTTTGTATCCAGAAATGGTGTTTCCACACAGTATATCTGATTTCCATAGCTGTGCACTCTTCTAAATACCAGTCAAGGCAAGCCCATGTAACCATGTTAAATTCCTTTCTTTTCTCAAATCAGCCAATTTGTGTAAACCTCTAAAGAGACAAACTGACACCACTTTGACCAGAGAGTCAATGTTGATTGTTATTAATTACTTAAAACTTAAAAAAAAAAAAACAACAACAGTAAGGCCAGGTGATTGTTATTAATTACTTAAAACTTTAAAAAAAACCCCAACAACAGTAAGGCCAGGTCTGCACTGCAGATTTCTGTCAGCACAGCTGTTCTGGTCAGACTGACACCTCTCAGTGAGCAAACACTACACATGTAGATACAATTATACCTCAAAATGGTGCTTGTTTTGCTTGCGGGGATGATTTTACTATACCACTACAAAGAGCAGATTTGCCAGTGTAAGTTTACACCGCCCCAGGAATGCTTTGTCTGTTTACTGTGCTGGTATTCCTTTATCAGCGAGGCATTTGGAGTGTAGACATGGTCTTATTTGGAGGGCTGGTTTTAATCCTGACACATGCTAAAGTGATTACACTGCTGATTGAGAACTCAATAGAAGGACTCCAACTGATTTGCTCTGGATCAGGGCCTGAAAGGAGAGGAATTATCTTGTGGTTTGAACACGGATAGGAGCTCCTTGTGCACATCCTGGGTTTGATATTGACTTCATTTGGCTCTGCCTCTAAAATTGGGGGTGTTAAGGAATTTGTCTTAAAGTGAGACTTAGTTGTTTCATGTTCCTGTTCCAGGACACAAGTAAAACATATATCCCCAAATGCATATCCACTTCCATTTAAAAAAAAAAAATAATAAAAAACATCTAGCTGCTTCTGCAGCTGTTCCAGTGGCACAAAGCGCTGTTGCAGTGAAGGCCCTGGTTCTGGGCCAGCCTGTGTGACTGACTTCAAGAGGCTCACCTGCTTTAATGAGGCATGTATCACAGTTTGGGATGCGTTGCACCACCACATTTCCTGTGGATGTTCCCTTGTTTCCTTTTCATATTTACATTATCCATGGGCTCTGTCTTAAGGGCCTTAGGGCTCTTGGATGTCAAAGTCAAACAAGGAGGAGCTACAGCATGGGGACCTGTGTGCAGGGTGTGGGGCTTGGAGGTTCTGAAATGGGTGCTGCTGCTTCTACAGGACTTACCAACTGATGGCTGAGCATGAGAGCTGTACATCAGAGAGAGCAGCATGCAGGAGGATACTTTCTCCAGTGACTGTGAAACACCGATGAGTTATCACTGCTCTTTCATGCCAGGCCATGAAGCACTATTAAAAAGGACAAATCTAAAAGAGTTCAGGTCAGAGGTTGCCAAGTCTTCTGGTAGTCCAGGACACACACATTTGGTGGAGACACATTCTTCATTCAGGTTGGCAACTTCATTTCTATATTAACCTTTTGCAGAGGCAGTGTCAAGCAAGTTGAAGCTGAAGGGCATTTTCCATTCTCTTTGACTCGTCAGGCACTGGACTATAGACTAAGCAGGTTCCAGTTGGGAAATACAACCCCCACCTGGCACCAAACGTGAGGTCACACCAAGGAGCAAATCCCTACAGGAAGTGGAATTAACTATTATTCATCATATTCCTTTCCACAAGTAGTGCACCCTTTAAAAAAACCCATTTGGGAAATGGAAAACTAGTGTATAGAGCAGAAATCTTTATCTCTAAGAGAAGCCAAGTTTCATTTTTTTATAGTTTAATATAGAATTTTTGGACTGCTCTTCATTCTGTAATCTACTATCTGTAGCTTGCTTAGTCTGTGGCTCCTTTTACATATATTCTCTCAACTGTCATCTTATTGGCACAGGAGACAATGTCAAGAGAACCAATATCTATGACAAATTAGTGTATGGAGGAAAGAGGTTTTTTTCCTGGTTGTGTGATGTGCCTGAATGATTGATTCCAGAAAGACCCCTTAAAATTCCAAGGAGTGCTTCAGAAATCAGAGCATTTTGATACTGGCCAGCTTGATTTAAGGCTACTCAAATTATTCAATTATGCTTTTACCTGTTCTGAAGTACTTCTTGGCGCTATTGTAGACTGCAAAGGTATAAAAATGCTATGCAGAAATTATTCTTTTTGCGTACTGCTTGAAGAAAAACACTATTCGTTTGGTGTAAATTTGTCAGGGTCTGGTAAAACTGATCACAGTTAAAGTAAAAATGAGCCTGTGGTGTGTTCAGCAAAATAATGATAGGTCTCCCTGGCTGTAACCCACAGTCCAATGAATGAAAATCAAGAGCATAGCAGAACTTTCTTTTTAAACCAAGTCCTCGTCAATAATGACAGCACACAGCCTTAGCATGGGCTTGCATCTTCCACAGAAGAATTTCTGTGCTTTGGTCAGGCTTTTTAGCAACACTTTGGTTTGCTTGATGACCGATGGCAAAACTGCGGCACAAGGTAAGTAAGGGCTGTGTTGACGGTCAAGGAATCAGTCAGAATCACAATTAAAAAACAATGTCTGGGTGGCAGAAGGGCACTTCTGAACCTAGTCCTTGTCTCATCTTGGAGGGATTGTCGGGCACAACCCCATTTCATTTGTCAGTATTATCTTGTTACTGTTATTCAGAGTACTTAGTCTGAAACCCCAGTTTTTGGATGGCATTAGCTTGTGAAGAAATATAGGGAAGAGAAATAAGTGAAAAAACTCTCTGCAAAACTGGCAATTCATTTTTTAATGCACAGCTATGTGGGAACCTTAGTCTTTAGTTTCATGAGCATAACTTTCACTGGCGGTAGTGCTGTAAGGAAGTGTTGGCAACAGGTTTCTACCTATAGTGCGACTTTCTTTTGCACCAGTTCAATTGGTTGTAGGGCTATATTCTCAAAGAACCAGACTTAAAATAAGGCAGTGGTTGTTTCAACTTGGATTAGTTTGCAAAATCTGTCATATAGTCAGAAACTCTTGATACCAGCATAGCTTTTATAGTAGTGATAGGAAAGAATGGCTCCTTAAGGAACTACTTCTAAGTAACCTTGCTCCTGCTTGGTGATGGCCAGCTTTGAAAGGCAGCTTGGCAGGTTGTTACTTGAACCAGGACTAAAAAGGGAACATAGGGAACCTAGAGTAATTTACATTTTCAGAGAGGAACAACCAGGATGAGTTTTAAGATCAACTGGTTTGGTAAATATATTCTGGAATTTGAGTTTTCTTCTATAGTATTTGCAAAACAAAAATTTTGTGAGCAAGGGCGGTGCAGAAGGAGCTTGCTGTAGTTGTATACTCTATTTTTACTTCACACAGCTCTGGATTAGAGCTTTTGGGTTCTTCTGAGAGGGGAAAAAAAAAAGACGAAGAAAGATAGTTAAATATAGTGAGACATATGGAGGGCAGTGGTGGGGGAAAGAGAGGGGATGGCAGTGGGAGAGAACCCCCAGGGAACTTAGTGCACATGTAAGAGTAGAACATATGATCCTTCTTTATTATTGTCCATTTAAAATTACAATGTGTTCCACTTAAACTAGACATGCTAATAAAAGCAGAGTCATTTATAGTGGACAAATTCCAAAGACCAAAGCTGCCTCCTCATTTAAATTCTGCTCTTTTGTCAGGGCACCCTACTGACAGAATTCTCTATTGTTTCTGCCATTATCGCTTGCTTAATGCAGGACATAGTGTCGGGAAATTCCTGTCTGGCACTTACAAGGTGTTTCTAAAAAGGGGAACAAAAGCGTCAAGAGCACATAGGGAACAGGAAGAGGCTGCAAGGGGAAGTGGCATTGGAGGGAGGAATTTGAGATAGTAGCAGGGTCTGGGGGAGGCGGGCAGAGGAGAAGACAGCCAGGCCAAGCCAAGGGGAGAAAGAGCTGGGCACAGGCAGAAGCTCTCAGCATTCCCTCTACAATCCCAGCTACTACAGGGAAAATCTGAGAGACTTGGGGAACAGCTTAAGGATGGTGAAAATGTGACATTTCTGAGTATGAAGTACAGGAGAGTTGGGCTACAAGAACCCCTGAGCTGGGAGGGTGCAGGATGGAGCAGGAGGATCTTCTGGGGAAGAGAGGCTGTGCCGGCCAGAAACGGGGAAAGCCGGGATTTGAAAGCTGGCTCTGGGAGGGTCACACTGGGTTTGATGCTAAGGATTTATGCTGATCAGTGAATGTGGAGAGAGGTGGTGTCAAGGCCATCCACTTCTCCCCGTACGCTGGCTATGAGGCGCAAGACATCCTAGCTGGCACTAGCCTTAACGTAAGGAGATTAGTCTGTACGGTCATTTGTTAATAACAATGTCGTTTTCTGTCATATAATTAGAAAATACATCTTGCTTTGCCTCCAAGCACTGTAGCCTTATTGCATTTGCACATTTTTCATAATATTTCAAGCGAACTGACCAGATAACATTAATGAATATATTAGATAGGCAGGCACTTTTAAGGAAAAATAATAAACATACTTGTATATTAAAAAGTTAATTCAGTCTGGAGCCAAACAGGTAATTTTCCCTTCAGCATTTTTTCACTCAACTAAGACAGGTTGGACTAGGAGTGCAGTCACCCTGTCTACGGCGCTTGGCTTGGCTTGCATACCAGGGGCGAATTTTCTTCAGAGACAGACAGCGAGATGATCTGATTGGCCTTGGTCCAGAGCATGCTCACAAAGGCCCCTTTGATGGAGGGCTTCTTGGTGAGCCCTGTACCAAAAGCTGCCTGCCACCCTCCTCTCAAAGGTACCCATTTACAGTAATTCGGGGAGGGGGGGAGGAAGGGAAATAAATAAAGTGAAATAGGGGGTTGCCACAAGAATAATTACGTTACTGGGCTTGGAGGGGGTAGGGAAGAGGAGGGGGGAGTTATTAAGTAAACTGCTGGATGTTGAAGTAGCTGTTTGGCAACAATGCAAGAACATAAGGCATTTGCAATTAAGCTCATTAAAGCTTCATCATTTTGCTTATCAATCTTTCCTGCAAAGGGTGGGGTGAAGCAGCGTATATTAAAACATGGCTGCTTTTACAGATAAGGGGTGATCGCTACCTGTTTGACTTCGGAGCTGCACTGTAGTACCCAGACTGTGATGGCACACGCGATGAGCTGATTTAACTCCCTCTTATACACAGGCAAGTGGTTAATAGGAGTTTGTTATTGTGTCCCTGCACTCCACTGCTAAAACATCCAGTCCAGGCAACTGCTCCCTCCTTGCCTTTATCTCATTTGGTATCCAGATGTGGTCTCCTACTTACCTGTCAGTTTTGATCCATTTATTCTCGTAACGGTGGCTTTTGGAACAGTATTTACTGAAGCCTCCACACCTTGGAGTAGGGGGAAGGTGAACTAGATGATCAGAGCTGTTGCTTCCTCAGTCAGTGAGGGATGTCCCCTGACTGGAGCCCATACTGTCCCATGCTAATCAGGAGCTTTGAGCTTCTGCAGAAGGAACAGCAACCTGAAGGCACAGTAGTGAACAGAACTGGTCTGAGCTGTTCCTGTTCTGGAAAAGGCCCCAGCCTGCCTGCGCTGGCTGTCAACAGGGCCTCTCTTGCTGAGGGACGGTGAAGTGTCCCAGTCAGCTGGCAAGCCATCAGAGCGATACTCTTGGTGTGAAAACCTCACAGTAAGAACAGGAGCAGCATTGCTTTCTGCTTTTCAGCTGTTTCCCTGCGTACAAAGACTGAGATCTGGGAAGAAATCAGGTCTGTCGTCTTCTAGTAACGCTAAAGTCAGTATGTGTTACTACAGTTTATTGAAGGTAGGAGGTGTTTAAGAACAGTATTTCAGATATGGATACCTCTTGTCACCTAAAAGCTTCAGAGCACTGTAGATATGAACTAAGCCTTGCAGCATTCATTTGTGGGAGGTGAGCCTTGCCATCGTTTTCCAGATGGAAAAGTTCTGGCACAGAGGAAACCCCAAGAGGCACACTGGGTATCTGGGACACGACTGGTCCCAGAAGTTCTGATTCTCACAAGTCCAGTTTGTCTGATATGGCCTTGACTATGCAGCTCTGTGATTTTCTCTATTGTTTAGGTTGATAGCAACTATAATATAGTTCAGCTTCAGAATTTTCTTGCAAAACCAATCAATCTTTGCTTGCATCACTTGTATCCAGTAGCAACTCTCTTTTCTGTACGTGATACATAGTGGTGGAGAGGTAAGATCTCATTTAGAAGTGGCTCTTTCTGTAATAAGTTTCTGAATTACTTTTTCCATTGTATTCACAATATATTGTCTATATAGTGTTAAAACTCATTTTAACTTTGAAAGAAAGGAAAGGAAGAAAAAAAAAAAGAGAAGCTGGGGGAAATACTGATATGAAGAGAGGTGTGGAAGGAGTAGCACCACTAATACAAACATGTAGGTCATATTGCCATGTGGGAATGGAAGCCAGCTTGAACTTTAATTCTTGGTTTGATCAAGGTAGTGTAAAACCAGACCCCAAAGGATTTCCAATGGAGAAACTGGATTTATATTTTACATATGAGCTGTAGTTGAAGCCAAATGTTCATTCCACTCAAATTGTGTAGGTGGATTACTTTACTTCCAGCCTTGAAGTATCATGTTTTTAGCTGCTAATAAACTTAATAAAATCCATTTCTTATTTCCCCTGGTGTACTGTGTTCATGAGCCTTGATGTGCCAACAGAGCAATGCTGTCCTGAAAATTCATTTGTCAAGAAACAGTGAAATGATGTGTATGAATAAGTCAAGAAGAAAAAGAATATGTGTACAGCTCTTCCAGGAGCATTGCTCTTACCAGAACTGCCAGCATCCTCATTCCTCCTGACTTACCACTGGACCAAGGAGTTGAGAAAACTTGTCACATCTTCAGCCTAGCAAATAACTAAGATATGTACAGGATTGGTTTTTGTTGGTTTTTTTTTTTTAATGCTCATTCCCTTATTAAAAATATCTTTCCATACCAAAAAACTCCCTACTTTGGCTTTGCTCCCAGAATCAGATCTGCCTTTTCACACAATGAGTGATCAGTCTGAGGGGTTTGTTGCCACTGGAATTCACTGAAGCCAAGAATTTACAAAACTGAATGAGAGATTAGACATTTATGTAGATAACAAAAATATCTAGCATTATTGTAGCTAATACAAACACAGAGAGCAATGGGAAGGAGATAAAACCTCATTCTTGAAAGGTTTAAGGTAATGTGTAATATTTAGAATTGGGGTGAGACTTTCTGGGGGATAGGAGGAGGTAGATTGTCACATAGTACCCCTGAACTTTACTTTGACATATTCAGCCTTGGATACTGATGGAGAAGAGTCGTAACTCTGATTATATAGGGCAATAACTGTCTTTCCAATCAGAGCATGTTTTCTGAATGTCCCACGCTTAGCTAGATGAGATAATCCAGTGAGACCCCTTTAGCCCACAGTGTCAGTTTTAAATTCAGCCAATAAGGGGTGCCAAGTGAACTAAGACTTCAGTGAGGATGAGCGATGCAGTGAGTTAAATGTTGTCTTCAAGACTTGGAGATACAGTTGAACTCAAGCACCACTATATGCTTCCTGTTAATGAAGGCAAAGTCACTTCTTTCAGCCCCGTCATATCCCTCATTGTGCCATGACTTCATCCCATTCAAAGTGTGGCTGTGACACATTGCTGGGGCATAATGAATTAATCACTTTGCCTAATGGATTTACTGGGGGGAGCAGAGACAGGAAATAATCTTTAAAAAGATCTAGGGTAAACAAAAGAGTCAAAAAGAGTGAGAAACAAACCGCTTTATGGGAACAGGGAGCGGGAACCAGACAAGGAAGGAAAATGGAGGGGGATAAGAGGCCTCAGGTACAGAGGAAGAAGTAAGATGTTAGGTAGAAACCAGAGGGGAAAGGCAGGGTTGAGCATATAAACAAAGGGTTTAAGAGAAAAAGCAGTGTGACTTTTGAAGCTTTTAGTGCACATCTGACCCAAATCATCTGTCCTTTCAGAGTCAGCCCATCACCTCCCTTGTTTAGTCTTTATTTTTCCTCAGAGATCCGTAATCCTTACTCTAAAGAGCTCCTGACTTGGTGGACATTTGTTGTGTTAGTAAATGCTGCTATTGAAGTCAGCAGACTTGTTACAACTTGTGCTCCTGCTGCAGCAAACGGAGTTTGCAGTGAAGGGTGAGTGCAAGCCCAGTCGTTTCTGCTGGTGTGTGTGCAGCGTGGAAGGGGTTGAGGGAGAGGGGGAACGGCCAGGCAGCTTGACAGCACTTTTCCCACCTCTCTGTGGGCCATACCAGAGGGTTTATCGTGGAGTCCCTTTTTGGGGGGAGTAGAGGTTATTGAGAGGATGAAGTTCTTTCCAGCGCATGAAAATTGCCATTGAAAATTCTTTTCGGAACTTAATACAACCCCAGGCAATATTTCTGCTGCACAAAAACAAATCCATGCACATATGTTTAAGGACTCCAGGCTCATGTGAGAGGGTCACAGGGAACTGTAGGATTGCAAGGAGTGCTTAAGCCATTGTTGATGGTGGTGGGCTCTGTTGTCTTTGGTCAATGAATCCTTGGGGGCAACCCTTTTTCTTCTTCAGTGGTGGCTGTTTCTATCCACTCTGGTAGAAAAGGTAGAGGAAGGGGTGAAAATGGAAGTTGACCACATTACATTTAGAGTTTATCAGTTCTCTTCAGCAAATGTTTTTAAAGTGAAAACAAGGAAGTTCCTTCTAAAGATTAAATCTACATACAAGTAAGTGGACAAAAAGTGATTGACCCTACCAACGTATTTGCAGAAGATAAGTGTTTACCAACTTTTTGCTAGTACAGGGGTTTTGTTTCCCACTGAAAAAGAAAAGTCTGTTGGCTTTTTGATAGATGTTTCTCTTTTGAGTTTCCCCTTTTCCCACTCTCCACTATATCCCTGTTAGATATTATTTATTCTTCAGAATAATAATCCATTTGAGAAGAGTAAAACCATGGTCAGATTTCTGCATTTTTATTTCATTTTCATTAGTTTTGTGTAGATGTAGTTTGGGCCAGAAAAAGTCAAGCTGCTGTCATTCTGTACTCTGATTAGCGTGTGCGTGATGGAGAAAAAGAGAAAATGGAGAGAAGCTAAAATCCAGCATCACTGGAGAATCTAACACAGAGCTTTTAAATTGAGTTTTTGCATCTATTTCTTTCTCCCTGAAGAATCTGTTGGCCTGAAGTTATGTAACTCCCTAATGAAGTAGTTGTGGAGGACTTTGCTATCCTGAAAAATGAAAGACTAGAAAATTGCAGCGCAAAGCTCATGTTTGCTAAAGTAATCAACCTTAAATGGTGTGCGGGGTTATCTCATAGTGTAATCAGCATAGCCCATTTGAATAGAGCTGTCTTCAAAACAGAGATCTGCTGGTAAGATTTGTTTTCATTTAGGTCTTACTTTCAGCAATAGGATTACCCTGAGGTCTATATATCTACAGGCTTTTGTACAAACAAGCAGCTTAAACAAAACTACCATTATTATACTGATTCAGGGAGAGAGAAAAGACTTGTTTGGTTTATTGAGTTAAGATCATATGTGTGACAAATAAAGCCTTCCTTTAAATGTAAGTTTTGTCCCATTCAATATAATAAGTTTCTTGAAAAAAAAAATTCACAAAGGCCAACATTATTCTTAATGCCAGTTCAATTTGTCGCCTCTGGGTTTTAATCCCATAGGCTAGTGAAATACACACTATTTCATCCAGTCGAGCAGCAAGACAGCTGATATCACCATGTTTATCACCATTGGGGTGATATAATCAATTTTCCTCTTGCTATAAGAACTAACCTTACACTTCCTTTTTCTACCTTTTACTCAATGGCCTTATTAAACTCTTTTCAATGCTGATTTATTGCAGCCATAGGTAATGTTGTGCTCTGTGTTGCTTCTCCCACAAGGAACTTCAATAGCTGTTGTTATTTCTTTGTCTTTTTCCTTTTTTTTTTTTACCAAGCACATCAAGTTTTGTTTACTATTTTAAAGTGTCTTGTAAATAAAATAGGATGTGCAAGTTCTTACCTCAGTTAACAACTTGAGATCTAATGAGGGTTGGCTAATCATTTATGGTACGGATGCTATGGGTCTTACTTCAGACAGCGGCACGCATGTTTTCCTGAGTTCCCACCACAGGAGGTGCTGCAACCACTCACGCTGCAGTTGATGTTCACCATGCAACTGTGAGCTTTAACTTGGTTTGTGACCAAAGAAGGACTGAAATGCTAGGTGAGAAAGTGCAGTTGAACAGAACTCATCTGAACATGTGGGGGTTTAATGTCTAAGCAGCTCAGATACTGAAGTTGAAAGAGGAAAAGGATTGGGGAACTGTTTCAAATTGGCACAAAACCAGTTAGGTTAAACTACTTGTTAAATGAATGCGAATGAACCCTTGTCTCCTGTTTCAGCCCAGTCATGCTGTGTCAGGTCTTAGCGCCTGTGAAACTGCTTCTTTGCAGAAGTCGTGCCCGTGGGTGAAGGTGGTGGTTGGGTAGATGGATTTCCAAGCGCATAGGTTGGCGCATCAGTACAGGAGGACCTTTGGCAGCATGGCCTTCTGGATCAAAGCAATCGTACCAGCAATGATCATATTGTCTATTAGTGCCAGAGCCTTTTAAAATGTTTATGTATGTTCCCTAAAATATTACGCTAGCAAGCTGTGTATGTATTTAAACTCTCAAGAGCTGACCTTGGATCATTGGTTAGAAATAGTGCGTGTGTTCATTGCAGTCTGTTTGCTGTGGGTGGTTGCAGCTGAAGAGCTACAGCGGGCTTGCTGGTGTCACCTACCTGAAAGGAAATTTCACCTTCACCACAGAACTCGATTGCAGGTTGCGAATATTATTTAAATGGAAATTATTTCCTTGTAAGAAGTCTCACAGAAGCATTGCTTTTTTTCAAGCTGACTTTTTAATATTTATTTTGTATTGTTCTCCCTTTTATCCTTAATTTGGGGCTAAATTAGATCTGTCAGTGTCCCTTTAAATTTATTCCACACTGACTAATTTATTTTAGCTAACTTGTTTCAGGACAAGCGTAGCATACTTAGAGCACAAAAGAGAAAACTCAGATCAATCTCAGTCTGCTGAGAAAATTAATCAATTTGCAAGTTACATCTAGCTTAATTCCATCATTTAAAGCAGGCATTGAGTTTCCTTTCCCATGTTACATGCAGACTGGAAGGTAAAGCAGTTTCCACTGGTCGAGGACTAATTCACTTGCCCTGTGCTGTGTGTAGAGGTCATTAAGACACTGCACTTCGAAAGCAGCTGCTTTTTGTGTGTGTGCCAGTATCTCGTTTTCCACATATGTAACAGATCAAAACATTTAGATTGGGTTGATCCAGTCTATCATGACGAAAGAATTTTGAAGCAACACAAGTAAATAACAGCTTTACTTGGAGGGAGGATGCCTTTGCCCGGATCCTGAGAAACTATTGGTGGGCGCCACCCCAATTAAAGCAGACTGGGCCATACCAGCTTTGCACGGATTCTTTTCCAAAGCCAATTAGCTGCAGAACATTTGATAGAAAGGAACAAATCACCGAAAACTCAGCCCCGTACAATGTTATCATTGATGTTCAGTGCTAGTCTAGTGCTCAAGAGTGTTTCTTTTTGTTATACCTCTGTAGACCTGGAAAGAAAAATGTTTCCTGCTTCTCATTCAGACTATATATTCTAGAGCCACATTGTTCAGTGTTATCACCTTAAGAAGCAGTTAAGATTAAAGTGAGATAGCACACATTTGAGTTTAGAAAACCAACCAGGGAAGCTGTACTACTTTTATGGTCTTCATCCAAAGTGCATTTAAGTGTGGTGGTGTTTTTCAGAAAATTGAATTAAAATGTAATTTTTCAACTGTTCTGTATTTCCATTTATACTCATCCTCTAAATCTGTGCCATCATATGGCTGTCTACTGCTGGCCAGAGTTCCTGGGCCAGCCCTCAAGAACATGAAAATCAGAGAACTAAAAAGAGGAAGAGGATGCTTTGGCAAGCTTATGTTTACTGGTTATGGGTAGTTGGCTGTCACTGTGGTACCCCATGGGATTATCATCCGCCAAAATCCAAAACTCCATTTCAGAGGGGATTATTTCAATGAGCAATGCAATTACAGAGCAGTGTAGCAGGCAATGCTTTGCAGAGTGATGCAATTTATTGGAAGTTCTACCTTGCGGTGGCCATATGCCTGGGATTTACTGTACTTATTCGTGTACAAGTTAAGAAACCTAGGTACTTAGAGAGAAGTACTGTTATTTGATTACTAATAAGGACAGTTGTTACATTGCTTGAAAATAAGACGGTCAAATTAGTTTATGAAGGAAGGATTTTGAGGGAAGAGAGATTTGTATACAGTGCAATGAACAGGGAAGGAAGAGAGACAAGAGGAAAAAAATCCATCAGGTTAGTCTACACTTGATTGGTGCCTGTTTAAAAAAATAGCTTGGATTTGTTTTTTTTTTTTTTCCCCTGGAATAGCCAAAAGTTACCAGTCTTACTCAAAAATGTAAATACATAGTATAATTGCACGGTACACCAAAATTGGGAAACTGTTTCACACCCTGTGGGTGTCACTGTAGAAAGTTCTTGGTGGAGGACAGGCATCCAGGGACACATTGTGGCTTGAACAAAAGGGGTGAGGACAGGCACAGCTCAGCTGTGCGCAAAGCTGGCTGGAGTGAGGCAGGTGGGGCTGGAATCAAGAAGCTGAGCAGTGGAGAAAAGGCAAATAGGCTGGACAGTGCTATGAAGTTGATAATTAACATTTCTGAACATGTTACAAAATGAGAGGTTGGGAATCCTTTGGTGTCTCTGTAGTTGTATTCTTTTGTATTGATTAGGTGCAGAATATGGGCAAAACCTTAATGAAATTCTTCATTGCTGTGCTCATAAACAGCTATTTCTCCTTCTACAGTCCTTCTTCCTATGAGTTTCTTAAGATTGGCTAATGAGATTCACTTTTATCTCAGGATCTTTAACAACTCCCAAAAGACCGGGAGCTTAATTTTAAATCTCATCAGCAAAGCCGAGAGCGGCTTCCAGCAGTACAGTGCTTCCTGACAGCATGGTGGAGCTTGCTGCAAAACTGGCTCAGAAAGAAAAAGGATGCCATCACTAGATCCAACACTGTTGCTTTTGGCAGGTCCTAGATGTGCAGTCTCTGCCTTCCACGTATTGAGCTATGCCAGCATTGCGTTGCCCCGTGTGTTGTGAGCTGCCACCCAGCTTGAGTCCTTCTACCAAGTCAAGAGTTGACGTGAATGCTAAGGTTTGAACTCTGTTCTGTAAAGCCATTTTTGCAGGTACCTACAGAAAGAATAGGAGTTTACATACCATATTGGCTAAGCGCATTGTGAAAACCACATCAGCATTTTGCTGTGACTGACTATTCAGAAAGTTAGTGTATAAAATAGTCACACTGCACAAGAAATCTCAAGAATGACCCAGGGCCCAGAAACTGTGCGTGGGGTGTTTTTACCCAAACACACAGTAACTCCATTCTGCTAACAAGGTGCCAGACAGTGATGTGTGGTCACCTCAGATGGTACATTGACAGGGAGAGAGCCATAAGGCCCCAAGCACTTCCCTATTGTATTCAAATTAATTTCAGTGAATTCTCAATCCTAAATTTTCATGTAGAAATGGTGCATTTGATGACACAACTTTGGGTGCTGGAATTGACCCTATGAAAGAGAAGTCATGTTTTGAAAGGGCAGATATTCATCTGATAATGAAAATTAAGCCTTTTTTACAGGACTGAGTCTTCAAAAACTCTGGCTCTCCACCTCACTTACTATCCTTGAAAATATGTCTTAATTCCCAAGCAGATTTTATTTGATGCATATATGCTTTACAGATGACTGTATATTTAAGAGATATTTTAAAACAAAGTCATCTGGCATATTTAAAATGGAAAGGAAGGGAGAAAGGAGGAGAATTTCACTGCTCAGAAGCAATGAAATAACCTCAAAATTTGAGGTCAGGTTATAAATGCAAAGTGTAACTTCTTTTCCCAAAGAGCTCATGAGTCTTAATGGGGCAGGAGGACTTAAACAGAAATTGAAAACTTCAACAGATACTGCTTCATCAACTCTTAGAGCCATTGAAGTTCCTGAAAGCTCTACTTCTGAATTAGAAAGTTGGTACTAAATGAATTTGTCCGTAGAGAAGAGGAACTGAGAGCTGAGAGATTAACTTCACTTCTTCCTCTCTGCTGGCAGTACCTCAATGACCAGAGAGGGTCTGGTTGTTTGAAATTAGGAAATTGGGACCCTCACGAACGTGTCAACAGGAGCAGGATGGGTTGAACACCTTGTCGGGGTGGTCTGGTAAGACGTTAGGGTGCGCCCACCCACGAGCAGGCAGTAACCTGGGTGTGGGTGGGCAGAGCAGGGGTGAACGCTCTGCTCCGGTAGGCCCTCCCTCACCTCGCGTCGGATCCGTTCTGCCAAGGCCCGAGGCAGGTTGCGTTCATCTTTCCTGTGCTAACAGCCCAGCTTGTTGTCCAAGCTTTCCCTCCCTTCCCTGAAGTGCAAAGGGTGCCACGACTCAGTCTCAACATTGGTCTGTGCCCAACGGCTGTGCCCGCAACCGCACACCTTCCCCGTGCGCGGAGTGCCAGGGGCCACGCCGGCTGGCTGCCCGACCCTGCGTGCTGCTTCCCAGCAAAGCTCTGACCCTCGTCAGCAAAGCCGAACGCTCCCGGAAAGTACCACTGGGGCAACAAATCACTTGTAAGAGCCTATTGATCTATTACATTTGTTTTCGACGTGGAAAAAGGAGATTCTTTTGTTCCGGAACTGGCACCAAGCTCTCGCTACAGTAGGTTCAGCGTGTCTCTGGACGCTGCGATCAGGCGCCGCGCAGCTGAGTCTGCAGAATATTTGCTTATTACAGGAGGAACTGAAAGAACCTGGAATTCACTAGTGACCGACCTCTTACTTCTTGAACAACCGTTTCCCCCCTTGCGTTTCTTTCTGTTTTAATCACCGTGTTACAAGCGCCGTTCAAATCCCCCTTGCAGATGCAGGATGGGGTAACACGAGCACACAACTATCAACATTTAGCAAGTTAAAATGCCTGCACCCTTTACACGAAGTGGTCGGTGGGCTAGGTTCCCCTTTAAATCAAACTGGGAATAATCCGACGGTCACAGCAGTAATGCGAATGCAGATTTTTGTACATCCAGTAATCAAAGGGAGGAAAAAGTAGTCTGAAGCTGTTTTGGTTTTAATTGTATTTGATTTTTATTTTAAATGAAAGCACAAAGGTAATTTTTCTGTTGCTCTACCTGTGACTCCTTAAATCATGGTAAACGTGCATTATGATCTTCTTAAAAGAATAAGAACATTCCTTGTTAATTAATTTATACAGCTGTCAGTACAGCTTTCTGTGTTATTCATACTCTTAAGTGTTTGACTGCCATAGATTTTCTAGCAGTTCCTGGCAAAGCTCCAATGAAAGCCTGGGATTTATTAGGCTGACTTGGTGCAAAGTCTATTGATTGTGGCCTCGAGGGTAATAACTAAATAGAGCTGGAGCAACAAGTCAATAACACCATTGTTGCTACAGACTCCATTCACTTGAGGAGTTAGATTGTTTTACAGTGGCAGAGAGTAATCATGAGCAGATCAGCATGTTCAACAGGCTCTGTACCCTGTTATGCTGGGGACTGTTTTAAAGCTTTTGGCAGGACCGCGGGAGAAGTGAGGTGGGGTGCAGGGATTAAGAACCCTGTAAACCCCTTCATTAGGACTAAAACATTTCAGCATTAGCTTTATCGTCTTGCAACAGGGAGTCCTGTGCCTGTGTTGGTCCAAACCGGTATTAAAATCCTCTGCCCATCAATCCATAATGGCACAGTAGAAGGTTGATTCAAATTTTGGATGGGGATGTAGGTGTAGCGTGCGTGTCTGTCTGTGCACGTATGTGTGAATGCGTGGCAGCATTAAGTAATATTTTAGCTAGCACAAACTTCATCTCTGTGCAGTAATATTTCCTGGCAATGGCTGGAAAGAGGCTCCTATTTTCTTAAATTCCAAATGAGGAAATGCTTTTGTTTATTGCTTCTCTAATCCTCCCATGTGTTTATTTACTTTTAGAATTCTTTTATTTTGCGGAAATATATACAAACCTACTAGAGGAGAGATGTTTATTTCCTGAGACTTTTATCGTTTATTTGACAACCTTTGACAACTCGTGTTGTATTAAGAGCAGATCATTTTGAAAAGTCAAAATTGGGAAGATGGGAGTTTCAAAACCAAAACTAGTTGATTTTGCACACATCCTTGTATCCATCTCCAGGAGCTGCCATTACAGCCTCGGCAGAATTACTGAGTAATTAGAATGAGTTTCTTCCTAACACCAGTTAGTAGCAGCCTACTCCCTTGAAACATGAAAGATGGTACAGAAAGTAATAAGAACCACATAGTATTAAAAAAGGCAGATGTAATTATACTTTGTAAAATGAACCGAGTGGTCAAGCATCACGCTTTTGTGTATTCAGCAGTTTCACAGACTCTTCCTCTCTTCACCTATTTCTTCTTCAAAGTCAAGTTTTCCTTTTTACAAACAATGTTTCTAATGCCATGTTTTCTAAAATAATAGGAGAGAGCAAATCTGTCTTCCTGAGTCTACAGCCATTTTAAAACACCAACATTTTAGATACAAAAATTTCAAGAGAGGGGTCAATTCTTGAATGTGGTGGTGACTGACATCTAACAACAGTTCATTAATAACTTATCTGTCCTTTTTTTTCACTGCTTCTTTTGCTGTATGATAGCTTATACTGTTTAAAGTGCAAAAAGGAGTGGAACTAAAAAGGAAATCCTGCAGCCAAATATTCAGGAGGGTCCTGGGCTTCTCTTGGCTACAGGCAGTCAACTGAGTGTTGCAGTCAGCATATGCCAGGGCAGATCTTGGAGCAGGAGAGATGCAAACATGTGGTGAACGTGTCTGTCTTTTTCTTTCTTTCTTTTTTTTTTCCCTTTTCCATAAGTAAGCAGAGAGCTGGCAAGTTTGTAGTGCTTGCTCAGAAGCTCATTTGAAACTTTGAGAGGAGTGAACTGAATTTAAACGACTCAGGAATCTCTTTACCCCCAGGCCTCAGACGTAGCCTCCTGTGGAAAGAAATACATCGGATGGTTCATAATCTGTATTCTGTCAGGATATTTTAATGAGAGGTCAGTAAAGACCATATATTTGGAAGCAAACAAGCCAAATCTGGGCCTTTTCTTTATGACTTCCACAGTCAGAAGAGTAGTTTTTTGGCAGATGCTTTCACTTTGGATGAAGGAATTATATCTACTCTGCTTGGGTTCAGTTCTGTGATCCGACCAATTTTTGACATATCAAACTAGCCTAATACTTAATTGGCTGTGGCATAGGAAGTAAATATGTAAAAGACGCTTTGCTGAAGTCTTAACACTTTTTCATTAAAAAGACCAACATTGATTTTCCTGACTGATTGCAGTATGATGTGATGCCTCTACGGTGATTAGATAAGTGTTGGAAGCACTGCTTGCGCCCCAATTCCAGACTGTCAGAAAGAAGAGAGACTGGTAAAAGGAAAAAATCCTTCCCAAAACTTGAAGGATGACATTTCGAGTAATACTCTTGCAGCATGAACTGTACATTTACAGGAATTAGAGACCAAACAGTTGAAGTATTCCTCTCCTCCTCCTCCCTTCTCCCCTCCTTTTTGAATGTGTCTTCATCAATCAAAATCAACATAAATGAATAATGGAGGCAGATAAAATGTGAAGAGACAATAGTGGTGTTGTTTAGAATTGACAGCCATAAATCCATTGTATCCTAAGAGACTGCACGAAGTAAATACCTGCTCTCCCCACCGCCACTGCCATTTAACACATGATTCGGAATATCATTTAAGCAAGTGCTGATGTCCCATTGAAGCTTCAGCCCCCTTAATGCTTGCTTTATTTTAGAGCACCAGAGCTGCAATGAGACAGGGAGAGTTGGAGGGTGAAGGCTTGGAGTGACAGGGGACTTTCCCCTCTCCTCATTCATTTGTTAATTTGGGATGACAGAAATAGAAATGGTGTTCTTAACAGCAGGTCAAAGGCTTTTTTAGATGCAGCAGAAAACAAGGAAGCTGGTGCAAAAGGAGTTACAGAGCACATCATTTAAAATCATTAAAATTAGGGGCTAGCTGAGGTTTTCTCTGTAAGAAAAAATGGAGTCTCCATTGGCACTGCAGAGGCATGCCAAAGGCTGGAGAAGCCCAACGGAAAGCAAAGCCAAGAGGATTATGTACCTCGATTTCAGAGGGCACGATTTATGATGTGGATTTTGCGTCCTGACGTTTTGATTCAGATAGGATAGAGCCAAAGTCTTAGGAGCTGGTCTTGTAGGAATCTGACACAGACAGCCAAGACCCACTGGGGTCAGTTGCTCTTTCTGCCATTTTGAAATGCCACATCTCAAATGGAAATTTTTCTTCCTTCCCATTAGACAGGCCCTTCCCGTTGGGTGCCTTTTGGAAGCAAAAGCACGATTCTTAGGCCCAGACTCACAAATTCAGGAGGTTTTAAAGTTGCTTGTTTTATTTTTGGTTGTTGTGTAATTGTAGTTTGTTTGGCAGAGCGTGCTAGCCATGGATTGCTTGCTCAGGACTAGTTAGCACTGACAGCATTCCAGCTATATTAGAATCTGTGAATGTGTCTACCTCAACCGTATTTTTGTGCCTTTTATGATTTTCATTCTCCCTGAATTGAAAAAAAAAACCCAAACCGGAAGTAACCAACTACCTGGCAGGAAGGCTTGATGACCTTTTTGATCATACTGGGAAATGTTCTTTAAAATCAAAATCTGAATGAGCAGAACTCCAGTAGCACAGCACCTTACTATAGAGTGGCTTGAAGGTGCCACTTCGGTTGTGAAAACAGTTTATTTAGCAGTTAATGCCTTGACTTTTCTCTCTTTGTACTTCTGAAAGATGATCTCTTGCAAACTATGGACTCTTAGCCTTAATGAAGTACTGATCCCTCTTTAACATTTACTTAATTGAAGCTTAGAAGGAAAAAAAATATAGTGCAGTATTTTAAGAGTGGCTGTGTAGCACCTTTCCAAGTTTGCATGCCTGTCAACGGGATGTCATCCTGTAAGTGTGAATGAATGACTCTATTTCCAGTTTGAGTTTCCATTCCTAGGCAAAAATAGCACCAAATACGCTATGCTTCCAGAATAGATATCATATTTTTAAAAAAACTTTATAAAATCACACCTCAGTAGAAAGTAATCTGTGATTATTCCTTCATTAATAATGTTCCCTATGTCCAGTACCAAGTGAAAACTATTGAGAAGACACTGCTGAAAATGACTGAATAAAATCATGAGAAATGTCTCATTCCGTTCTAACTGAGCAGACTGTATTTTGTAAGGATACCAGTTATATTTAGCATTCCTCAAGGCTTCCATTGTTGGGCTTTTTTTTCCGCAACCAGCATGAAGCACTGAAGCTTTAAGCATCCTGTCATAATGCTGATGTTTTGTCGAAGGAAGGATGTGTTCCTCAGCTGTTGCAGTTACTTCAGCATTTGTGCATTTTCAGATGACACTTGGCCAACTTTTTAAAATTACATAAGTCCCGTGTGCAGAATGATGAGGGCTGAGACTTTTAAGGATCTTGAAGTACCTAAATCATGGCACGAGCTCTCTAACTACCTCCAAAAGTCTGATTCTTGGATCCGATTCATGTAGTCTAGGAGTCTCAAAGTCCTAATTATCTAACCTATTCCTTACGATACGACTTAGGGTGGGTTTGGTTTTTTGCTAACACAAATCATTTATGAAGAGTTAGTAGAATATTATAATGGTGTGCATTAGGGGTGGATATAAGGTAGAAAGCAATAACCAGGATTATAAATAACTGCTTGATCTGTAGAATTCTGAAGTAGCCTCTTAAATTTGATTAACTGTCTCAATATATGGTTAATCATCTAAATCCTTTATAAACTATTTGTAAATGCACCCTTGACATAAAGCATGACTAGTTTGTCTGTATTTCATGAAACGTGACAATTGTACTGAGGAAATGGAGCAGTATTTCTGCAATATAGTCGATGTAATTGAGAAGGTGAACCTGGTATTCTAGATTTTAATTGAGGAATGTGAAATACTTCCAGTTTGTGAATTGCCTTGTGCAAATTTGCTGTGCAAAGGTAGTATGGAGTAGCTGTGCTCTTCCTCAGAACGAAGCAGGCAAAAGAAGGTAAAAGGAAGAAGAGATATAAAAGAGTTAAAACATGAAAATGAAATTATTTTAGAATGGTTTGGACCTCGGTTCTGTGGTGTGAAACCATCAGCATCAACAGCGGGGTCTCCTGCTCCCAAAAATCCTTGGTCCTGCCTCTATCCCACATCCAGCTACTCTCTCGTTTTCATGGGCACTTCTGTTCTCCAGTCAATGTCTTGAAATGGAATCAATCCAGTGCAAAATAGCTCTCCTCTCCCACCCTCTTCTTTTTTCTTTTTTTATCCTGGATCAATTGCACAAAATCACATGGACCCACAAGCTGTTGAATCAGCACAACTGAGGTTGGCACGCTGCAACGCGGGGGCAGAAATGAACACCAAGAGGAGGTGGGAGCAGGGGGAGGAAGGGACAGACCTGAGCATGACACCTAAAATTAGTGTTGCTGCTGGATGCTTTGCATCTTGGAAACATGGTCTTGGCTCAAGTACAGGGCTTGGAGTCAGAACATTTAAACTATCAACTCCCCTCTAGCCTTTGACACCCTTAAACTTTAGGTTTGCCATCTGCTAAGTGGGAATAGTGCTAGTTACCGCAGTGATGTGAAGATTTACTAATGATTGTTCAACCAATTAGCACATGAAAAATAGGAAAGGTTGCTTTTTACACTCCTGCATTTTGCTGGCTTTATTCTCTCATGCTTATGAACTACATTTCATACATTTCATTTGCAGTAAAATACTTGTTTTTGACTGTGTTCCTCTTACTGGAAATACGTTGCTAGAGCAAAGACAGGTCCCTGTTTTTGTAACCCAAGTGTCTCTATTTTTAGTTTTAAGATGTTGGCTGCATCTCTTTTTTTTTTTTTTAATATGAGTATATATTTATAGCTCTTGCTATTGGAAGAGAATTTCCTGCAAACAGATCCATTTCTGTGGAGCTGTGCTCCGACATGGAGTCCCATGTGTTCCTCCGAGAGATTGCTCCAGAATAAATGTCTGCTCTGGTTGTAGGATCAGCCTGGCAAACTGTAAACTTTATATTGCCTTCAGCACATACTATATTTGCATTTGCAGGAGGCATTAGCGACTGGGCATCTGATACTTGGCAGTGTTGCATCCGAAGATGTGAGTGACAGGAGAGATGCAGCCCCAGTGTCCTACTGAGTCGTTTCCTCTTTGGATAATTACATTCTCAGTTTTCTCTGCAGTTTTAACTCGGGGGGGAAGTATCTGTCTTCGTACCCTCATTTAAAGAGGTGAGTCTTGTAACCATGCACCATTAAACAGCTGCCACATCTCACCCAGAATTAGGTGAAAGGACTTTTTACATAATATTCATATCTGATTTGCATTCTGAGCTGCACAAATCCACAATAATTCTACGTGGGTACCTGAAAGCAGGATTTGACCTGTAGTTGGGTTCTGGTTCACATGCAGCAAGTAGCACTTGCTTAGTTTCAAGGACTTCCATAGGACTACTGATGTACATAAGGACTGCAGAATCAGGCCCCTAAGGATCCTTAGGAATGAAAGGTATCCTGTAACTGCAAGGTATTATTATGATGACTACTCTGGAGAACACAGAGGTATTGAAGTCGGCAAAATAAATTACAGAGTTAAATGTATAAGTAAACCAAGATGCGACTGATGTTTTTTGCATAGTAATAATCTTCATAATCACTTCATTTGCCCAGTTATTTCATTTTAAACTTTAGGCACAGTTTTGAAGCACAGCTCAGTGGAGATTTTTGCTGTAGTCTATCAACTTTAATGAAAGCTAATTGGAGGACAAATTTTAATCTAATTAAAAAGTGACTGCATAAAGCAGAAAGGATGAATGAAGCAAAATGCTCTGTGGGGCACCGTTTTCAAACAATGATTATCCTGAATACTAAGTCAAGTGAAGCTTTTGTAAAATGATGATCATGAACATTGTCAGCACCAGAACAACCTTGAGAAACTGCAAATGAAAGTTTTAATGTATGTAGCTTAAAAAGTGGACATTCAGCTCACAACCACATCAGGACTTTTTAAAAAGAAAATAAAAAGCGACACACACAGTCTCATCTAAAAACATAACAAGTAAATTAGCCAAAGGTGTACATTCCATCTAAGTTCTCATGATCAGCAGATGCAAATGTTTGCAGTGCGCCGATGAGTTATGAGCCCTAATGAGATTTCAATGCTGAGCAAACAATAAAAATTTATGCATTGCATAGTTTTAGTGGCCTTTGGCTTCATGGTTAGTGTTACACCCTTTCAACAGCTTTGGTAATATAATATCCAGCTGGCTTTGGAGGTAAGGAAAATTTTAGGGGTGAACTGAAATTGTGAGAAATAACGTGATTGATTGCTTTGTCAGAATAATGCATTTCCACGGTATAATTGCCCATAGTAATCTTAGCCCGGGTACGGATACATAGGTTCTAGTTATGTTCAGACACAAATTTTGAAGGATTCAGGTGAAGTACGGCTTTTCCAGTATTTGAGCCAGACCATTTCCTGCATACCTATCCAGGGGTCTCGCAAACAGACCCTCTAACAAGAACATTCCTGTCATAGTCCAGTAAACGGGAGGGTTGGAAAGCTGCGCTTTCCCCAACAACTGTCATGTGTCACCAGAAAAGAAGCGGAGCACAAGCATGGGAAGAAACGCACAGCAGATACTGAAATAAATGTATGTAATCGGGAGCCGGGGTGGGGGGGGAGTTGAATCAGGGAATTCAACTGGTGCAGTGTGAGAGTGAGCTCAAATGTATTAAATTTAAAAGACCCATTTGTGGATTAGGCTTTTATGAATCCAGAACCTTCACCGTAATGATTGCCTGCATTACCCTACATAATATTAAAATCTTAGCATGTGATTAATAGCAGGTTCCCTGCATACGTGTCACAACACACATCTGCAGCAAATCTGCCAGTATATTTCTGTGCTAGTTTTACTTTGGGGCCATAAAGTAATTCCTGTTTTGTGAATGAGAATAAACCTATTATGCACTAGGTTAGCTACACCCAGTTTCTTCTCTTCAGGGAAAAAGAGCTGCTTATTTGATACGGCATCTCAAATTTCAGTATTCAGAAGACAGTTTAAGCCTCGGCTAGATTTGCTTGAGCAAGCTGTTGGGATTTGCCTTCCCTGTTTCTTAGTTCTACATTTCCCAAAACCTTCTGTGCAAAGAGTATCAAGAAACTTCTGGACAGCAGTAAACTAGTGGACTTAATTACCAAGTGTTTATTGCTGAATTTGTTAATGAGGCAACATGCAAAACAGATATATTTATCCCTGTTTCCTCTTAAAATCGTAGTAAAAATAACTTCAAAAAATAATTTTCTTAAGCTTTCTGGGGATGGAGTTTTGCTGTTCACAAAAGCCCTTTTTCCCATCCGCAAATAGCTACCTTTCACTTTGCCCCAGGGGAACAGAGCATAGCTCAAATGAAGCTTAAAAAAAGAAAAAGACATTTTTCCTGGTTGTAACTCGAAGTCTGTGCATATTCACACACGCACGCGAAATAAAAAGGAAGATGCAGAAGCATTCCTCCAGTCTGCCCTCTGCAAAGTCCTGTCGACCTGTTCCACTCGCCAAAATCAAAACAGAGCCCCACGAAAACAACTTAAATGGCAACAAGAAAACATGAGGAAAGCAACATCTGTTTTGCATTCTTGGCGTCAAGTCTGCCCTTGCAACACAGGGTCTGACACAGATGTACAGGGTTATGACACCACTGAGTACCGCTTGATTTAAAATGGTGTAAGTGAGAGCAGAATCAGGGCGCTGAGTTCTTACAACGCCGTGCAAAACTGTGTCTCTTGATCTCCTTTGCAGATGTGGGACTCAAAACCCAATGAAGTTTCAGGCATCTTTCCGTTGCTTGATGCGGACTGTAGAGCAAGCCATATTCCTCTACCAGCGATGTAGAATTTATTACCAACTCTCTGTTTTTTCATCGTGGGCGTATTTTGTTGTCTGCAAAATTGCATTGCTCTTCGCTTTCCAGTACGCAGCCACCTTCAGAGAACCTTTCAAATGATAGTATGTAATTAAGCTCTGCAGTTTTTAAGTAAAATAAAATAGTAGCAAGGCGAGGGCAATGTAAAGGTACTGAGAAGAAAGGCAAGAAATAGCCCCAGTTGAATTGAATGGAATCAGTGATGAGGGGAATTTGGGGAGCCAGAGTTGCAAAGAGAGCAGCTCTCACCAGAGGCAGCCTGATAACATGAGATGGCACAAAGGGAGCGATTCCCTCATTGTCTGATTGCCCATGCACAGTTGCAACAGAGACAAAATCGGCTCCCCTCATCCCTGGCATAACTTCTCTGTCTCCAGTGGAGCAGTGTCAGATGCAGTGGCGGGCTTGCAGCCTTTTCACCAGCCACTAGATGTCTGTGTGTGCTCTGTAAAGCTCTGGAGGGGATGATGCCCCTGGTGAACACGAGAGACAAAACTGGAACTCAAGCTCTGGGAAAACCTATTAGCTTGTGTTTATAAGTGTAACATCGTTATTTTAATTAAGCTTGTGTTTAAAGCAATCTATGCTGTCTAAAACTGAATTCCAACCTTTCTAATTTGGGACAAATAAGTAGAATGTGCTTTTCCTGGTCCACATCTGTTTAAGGCAAACTGTTCCCTTTATGTCCATGTGAAGGACTGAAATATATCTTATTGTTGTGAAAGTTTTGGAGGAAGTTGATGAGATGTAAAATAGGTTCACCTTACTTCTATTCTGAAACAACAAAATACAAAACATCTGCTCCATAAGTGAATATGTGCCCGGTATTGCCCAAACCACAGTACGGCTGGAGCCGTATTTTCACGTGTACATCAGCACATCTGGGCGCACGGAGGAAGGCTGTGCATTAGGTGTCAAGTTTAGTATATCTTTTTTTAAAAAAGAAACAAAACAACAAGAACAAGAAATACCCTGGCAGAGCGGATCTGGGTACAGAAATCTATTTCACAATTCTGTTTATCAGGCTGACCAGGGTTAGCTGCACCTGTGACCAGCTTTGCTGCAGAGATCTCCCAAGAAAAATGCAAGAGTAATCAGCACATGTTTGCCTTTCATTTATCTCTGTCATCCGGGAATAAGATACAGATAGTATCAGGAGCAATGAAAGGTACATTCTGATATTATTTTCAAGTTTTTTTGTCTAGACAGAGAGGAGCAACCACTTGTATCTCTGTGGAACACATACAGCCCCCCACCACACTGAAGGCCAGAGGGGGGTAGTAGGCTGTCTATATTAAAAAAAAAAAAACAACTGAAGTTTAAAACCACCACCTACTCATCAGGTGACTGGAGACTGTGGTTGTAAAATGTGCTGCAGGCAGAAGTTCTGAAAAATCCCAGAAAGTGTTGAAAACATCTCTAAACAAGGTATTTTTCTCCTGCACCTTTCTTGCTAAAGGTCCCAATTGCTGCCAAGAAAACTAGTGAGAATGTTAGCTGCCAAATAAAAAATTTATGACAGTGTTTGGCAAAGGATTGGATCACTGCTTGTTTTATACATTTCCACAAGGCTCTTGAAGGGCTCTTGGACACATACGGCTCACTGATCACTGTGCTTTATCTGTTCTTTAACATAGTAAAAGAGCAAGCTCCAATAAGGTGTGATTTAAACAATACTTTTTTTTTTTTCCTTTTAATAGCCTCCTATAATGCTTGCTATGGTGAGAATATAATTTCTAAACAACATTCCATATATAAAAATTGTTTTATAAGCCCTGTACCTGACAAAGTTACTTGTTATTTCAGTCACTTTCATAGTAAAAATACATGAACTTTTCAATTAAAAATGTATTGCTTTTGCAATTGTGCTTGTTATATGTTGGAGTCTGGGCCAATAAACCGCCTGTTAAAACATAAAGGGGTCCATTCAGTCAAAGTTGTGCCTGCCATTTATGTTTCAAAAACCGAGAAAATAATATGTTGGAATTGCATCGCTCACCAATATCAATTAGGTTTTCGGCTGTATCGTTAAATTAATGTTGGGGGAGAAAATTGTTCCAGTGGATTTAGTGGAAAAAATATGGTTTTGAATACAGCGTTAGCACATTTACAATAATAATTAAGCTGGCTGATGCTGAAGCAACACCCTTAAAATTATTTTCCCCTTCTGAAGAAATGAAAATGTCTGTCTCCATCTTTTCCAACCAGTTATCAGATTAGGCTTCTAGCTGATAATTAGTGCTGTTTAACACAGATCTTGTCATTTGAAAATCTCAAAGCCCGAACGGGTTACTTTTTCTCATTATCATGTGCTGCTGGAGGTGGGAGGTTTGGAGCGTGGAACCTCCCTGCACCATCTTGTGAGGAGGCACACACAGAGCCTCCTCCCCTCTGGTGACTAGGGGTGATGGGACACCGCCTTGGCATGCTGTCCCCATGGAAGGGGACAACCAGAGCAGCGTGATCCTGTGCTGTCCCAAAGCTGCCCCAGGGCCGCGCGGCTCCGCACCATGCTTGCGTCTTGGCGGCACGGCAGACCTTCGAGAGCAGCCGACAGCGCTACGACTGCTGTACGCTTGTGTATTTCATGGTATTTGATATAAAGTACTCAAGACAGACCAGCATTAAGAGGATTATTTCAGACAGCATTAGGAGTTAATTTACAGAAGATTAGCACTAAATCGGGCAGATATCATAAGCAAATTAGCATCAGTTGTAAGAGATTCAGAATCAGAATGTGTGGTGGGTTTTAGTTTCTCCCTGTACGTACTTAGTAGGCGAGTAGTATCTTTATTAGTTTCCCATACTAAGGTGTTACATCTCAGATAGTGAAGAACAGGTATACTTTTCTTCTACGTGCACGCTATTTATTATGATGCTGTTTATTGGCAGTGAAACTGCTTAACTCCAAATACCCTTCCTCTGCTGAATATTTTATGTTGCATGCCACTTCTTTATTGAGTAATGTTTTGTTTGGCCCTAGAAATGATGTCTCCATGGTGTGTTATAATATTTTTAAATAGGTAATATGCAGCTATACTTCAGAGTGGCATACTTAATCCCTTTTTTTCTGTTAAAATGAGTCACGTTTTAATGCCAACTCATAAAAATGAAGGAGTGTATAAAATGCTACATACTAGGGTGAAGATTACAGCTACTTAAAAATAGCTTCCTTAATATTTAAGCTTGTAAATTATAAATTTGGGCTATTTCCACAGGAGTGATGGTTAATTTGTATTAAAAAGCAGATTCAGTTCTTCAATCAGTTTTCCAGACATATTTTTCTGGCTGCAAACAGACAGGCATAAGCACCTATCCAATCCCTTTTCGGTAACGCGGTTTCAAAAACCGTTGCCCAATTAGTGGAGGAGATGACGAAATGGATTGGGCCACAATATTAAAGTCTATGCCCGTGGGATTCTGAAAGTTTTGAGGTCTACGAATGGGATACCTGTCTTTGGAGAAATTTGTATTCTGCGCTCCAAGAGATACTTAAACTACTTAGTCTTCAGCGTGCTTCTGAACATTTGGGTTTTCTAACTGGGGAGGGAAGTCTGGGCAGTGGTTTACGATTTTTTCCCTTGCTTGATGGTCCAAATTCCTCTTGACAAGGTTGGCCTGAGGTCATGAATGTCTCCCTGTTTTGACTGAA
The DNA here is from genome assembly GCF_000690775.1 of Eurypyga helias. NCBI lineage: Eukaryota > Metazoa > Chordata > Aves > Eurypygiformes > Eurypygidae > Eurypyga > Eurypyga helias. The sequence goes on along the minus strand of NW_010225183.1, from coordinate 73,735 downwards.
AAAGGAATCTTCCCTCCTTCCAGGAGATCACGAAAACTTACACCCACTCTAAGCCAGGTTGGGCTTGCAGGTCCCTTCGGTTGCAAGATCTGCAAATGCCCCTGCACTTTGACTTTGTGCCCTGTAGTTTTACAGAATGCATGGACGCTCGGTGTGGTTATTAAACTGAGGTGTCTGAGGTCATAACAAAGCAGAGGCATTTCGCTCCCCTAATAGAAATACTGCAACATGCTGAAAAGAAAATACTCTAATAGTGGCAACTATCTCCTGTCAACTAATTTGATAGTTCTCTATCAGGTAAACCATTTGTGAATACATCGATTCTTTTTATTTTTCACTGTTCTGTCTTCACTATTCCCAGGTTTTCTCTGAACCAGTTGGGCAAAAATTGATTTTTATTTGTTCCACTGGCCTTGTGGAAAATTAGCTTATGAACTGGTTTTTATAAGAAGACTCAAAGCACAGAACAGGTTGAAAAATAAGCCTATAGCAGTCAAAATTGTTGTCTGAAATGTCTTCAGACTGGAAGGCTGAATTTATTGCTCAAAACAAGTACTAGCAATGTGGAGGTGTGCAGTCCTGCTCATTATCACTGGAAAAGGGGGAACCAAAAAGCACAGTAAAAAATTAAATTTTAATAATGCTAGTGATATTTTCTAAATCCTTCTTGACAGAAAGATTCTCATTATTTTTATCTGTCTCAGAGTAGGCTCTTTTAATGCCATCTCACAAATGGCCTTAGCCATGATTGTTTTCCTTTCTTTTATAGCATTTGAAAAAAAAAATGAATATATACCAAAAAAAAAAAAAATCTATTCTATCATTCAAGAAGTGCCACGAAATGGTAACATTTTGGATAGCACATCTTCAGGAACAATTGCTGCAGTTGCCTTCAGGTTTTTACAAAAGAGGTCAACATTGTTAAGACAGTTGTAGAAAACTTGCCATACAAAAAGATGCCCAGTCAAATACGGTGTGATAAGGGGAAAATAATGCAAGCAAAGTAATGCCCAGACTCCAGCTTCTTCACACCTGAAAGCTGTAGATTAATTGCTAATTAAAGTGAGGCAGGGTGAAAGAAGTTACTTTCTTTCATCTGTTTAAGATATATATTTTACTGGGTTCTAATGATTATGAAAGTTGATAAAGTGCAGACTTTAGACATTTTTGTTTTCTTTAAGTTGCACACAATGTAAATTTAACTGTATTTATCATAAAAGCCAAGGTGCGATCATGTATGTTCGTGTCATTTTACAGCTTGCGTACATTTCTCTGCTGGAGAAATAATTGCTTTAGCTTTGAGTGCTGATGAGGGTGTTGGGGTTTGGTTTTTTTTTTTCCTTCCCTATTAACTGTTTGGGGACCAAGGCTTCATGTCACCGATGTGCTGAAGAATGCCGTTGCGCTGACAGCTGGGCATCCACCCTCCCTCAGAGCTCTTTCTAAAGCACTCGTAATGTTTGCTAAGGCCTATGCTTCTTAGTCATGCTCAGGTGACTAAATGTGTGATTTGTTCTTCTTGATACTTCAGTACCCTGAGAAGGGCTGGTTGGAGAGTAATACAACCTTTACTCCTTCCACTTGCAGTTGCCACTGCGCACATGATCCTCATTTACGCTCGCTGAAGAGATCTGGTGTTGCCTGTGCTTTGCATGAAATGAATTAATCCCTCTCCAGTTTTGGTTGGTGGGTTTCCCTGGCCCCGGGAAGCCACCCACCGTTCTTCCTAATGACAGTAATAATCTAATTTGTTCCCTCTGTGGAAGGAGTGGGCATAGAGACAGGAGAAAGCGGAAATTGCATGGCAACTGTGTAGAGAAGTGCTCCCTGTCAGGAGCAGGGAAGCATCCTTCACCAGGGGAAGGATGGTTTTCATCCTTCAGAATTACATTCCCAAGTGTTTTAAAAATAAACAATTAATAAAATCTCAGCTAGTAGAAGATGTACAATCTCCTTCCCTTTGCCTTTTTGTCTGAGGTCCCACATCCATGAGGTCCTCTTTCAGGCTTTCCCTATTCTCGCAGCTCGCATGCCGACGTCTGCATACACTTGTCTTCCAAGCATTCCTATGGATATCTCTCCTCTAGGCCACCCAGTCTCCCCCTCACTCCCCCCAGACTCCTGTGGTCACCTGGGTGCTATTTGCACCTCCTGCGACTGCCAGCGCCTCCAGACAGGACTCGTGCAACTACGATAACCCTGATGGCTACCAAATGACACTGTAGCCCAACGCTGTCAATGGATTTTTGTTACAGCTGGAATGTATTGCAAGATTTCCATTCTGAATTAGTTATCCCAATAAGTATTTTAACTGTCATGTACCATAAAAATTCTTTCATTTTTCATTCTTAATGGTAAGATTGTCAGAAGATGACACAGCAAGGTAAACAAACATAGTCCCTTGAGCCAAGGAAGCCCACTGCGTTTCAGGAGGCATTCATGCCAGAGAGGGATGTTTCTCCTCTCACTCACTCACCCAGAAAAACCGTCAAAGGAGAATTATATTTGATTCTAGTTGGAATTTCATGTGCAAATGCGGGATCCATTAAAGGGAGATGATGAATCAAGATATTTACTGGCTCGTAATTGACGAACATCATCTGCTTTACTGGTGAGTTTCATCTCTGCAATATTTCCGATTAATGGGAGATTACAGACACTTTACAAAATGTAAACACCTTTACTGTGTGATTTTGCCTTCAGAGCTTGCAGGCTTTCTCCAAGCAAATTTGGTCTGGAGAATATGGTCACTCCTCCTTGGGCCTCACCTTCAAGCTTTGAGGGATATTCATCCCTGCTTAATCCATAGGCACCTAACCTAGCCAGCTAACTTAACTGACTAGTTCTCCTGGGATGCATATATGGCCAGGAAAAAGAGAAGGCAGTTCAGCTTATATACACAGGGAGCTGAGAGAGATTAGCTAGATATAATTTGGATGTTTAAAGTTGGATAATGTGACTACGTCCCTGCACCTGTTATTACATGACTCATTCTTTTATTCACGGCCCAGGTGGAAACACATTGATGTGGTTTGAGTGTAATATTATAACTAGTGATTGGCATCCATGTTATTATGGGTAGACGGCCCCAGTCCTCAAGACTGATCTTTAAAGCTAGAGGATGAAGTGCTGCACCACTTCTCAGCCCTATTAACAAAATCTTAGACACCTTGGATGACCTGTCTCTTTCCAAAAAAATCCCTGTTCATCAGTTAGAAAAGTGCCATCATTTTTTATTAACCATTTCTCCATTTTTAAGACTTTAATTTCATTATCTGCTGAGTTTTCACCAATTTTGAATGGATTTTCCCCAGGTCTTACACATATGAAACTACAGCCTATGTCCCTAGGGGAAGAAGAGGCTCCTTTGGTAAAGAATTCAGGGAACATGAAATAGGCTCCTGCTGGGAATGGCCTTTCTTCAGGCCGAAGGTGGAGCCCAGGCAGTGTGGCAGTTTTGGGTGAAGTAAGCTGTGAGGGGTCCCATTCCCACTTCACCACCCCACCGAAGGCTTTTCACCTTTAAATATATAATGTCAATTATAATGTAATCAGTTCTTCCAGCTTTGAGAACACGAAAAACTTGGACTTATTTTCAGAGTTTGGGGTGGTGGGAAGGAAAAAATGCCTTGAGTATTTTCCAAATTCTTCACTTTTTCCAAGGTCAGCTAGAAGAGGGCCAAGACGTTGTGTGCAACTTGTACATATATTTCTTCATTGATATTTCTGTTTTCTAATTTCAGTTGTTAATGATGAAGAATGTCTCAAGTCAGATACTTCCCACCAGCTGCAATTTTGCTAGGCAGGGCTCTCTTTTACACTTATTTCAGTAAGTTGCCACGTCTTCATGTTTTGCCACAGCCTGTCTAGTTCTTTTCAGTTGCTTTTATTGAAGAACAGCATTCTTTAACCTAAAGATGGGAAAGATGAATAGTTACTTGAACAGCCCCCAGATACCCTGAACTTAGAGATTTATCATTATGTATCTAAGGCTTTGCTTTACCAATCATTTTCTTCCCCCGTGTGGGGTCTAGTGCTTCTGTTTGAAAACTCCTGATCTATCGTAACAAGGATGTCCTTATATAGAAAAATAATGGTGTCTGTCCAGAAGGTATCTGAGTATAGCTATATTACTTTAAATTCACATTTAGTTTTGACTGATATGTATGTGACTAGACCTACACTTTCTGTTTGTTTGATTCTGCTGATTTGCACATGAATACTGAGCACTTAAAAATCACTTACCGCTGATCTGCATGCACCTATTTTCTTGCATGTTAGCAAAAACTGCAGACCACAAATGAAAGGGCACACAAAAATATAATAGCCAAGTATTCAAAGTGACCATTTAAAATGTGCTCTTCTATACAGAGAGCAAGCCTTTCTGCCCAGTAAACTGATAGGAATCACTTCTCGCTAAATCTTAAACACGTGTATGACAGTGAAACACTGTTGGACAGTGCTCCGTCATCAATCAGTCTGTGTTCTTGAGGACACTATTTTCCGAGATTCTTTCTTTAAGAATAAAGCCCAGTGTTGTAATGAATGTGTGCTAACTGATCCCCCAAGCCATTTGTGTTTTTTTTTTTTTATTTGTATCAGTGTCCGAGTTGAGCTTCTGTGTGAGATGTTTGCAGTATTTTATTTGTAGTCTTCATTACTGAAAGTTAAGGACACAAAACTCTTTATGCACCCAGAGTCTGCACTGGTTCGTTTATTTTGTTAACATGTTACCATGATTGCTAATTTTCATGACAATTGTTATTGTACCATCGGTGCTTAATGGCAAGGCATCATTATTCAATGCTGGTCAATCAGGCACTAAGACATGTGCAAGACATCAGGCTGAACCCATATAGATGTCGTGCACTCCCCTGCTAATGAATGCAGTTTTCTAAAAAGGTTTAAACACGGTTGGCATTCTTAATGTAAGGTTTGCAAAAGCTCATGCGGGAACTGCTTTGTGTTTATACGCAGCAGATCTAAACAAGTCGCCAACGGAGTTAGACCCATTGTGTGTGCGCGCGAAGCTGCGGAGAGGAGCGAATCATTTTGGGGTTTGAAATGTGGAAAGGCAGCACGATTTCTGCCGTGGAGGAATGTGGGGAATGGATTTGCCAGGGACATCAGTGTTTGGAAACGGATGTGGGACTTGTTCTCCGAAGCGGTGGTGGCCATGTGCACCGGATAGGTGATCCCTGAAAGCGGACGGTGTCGCTCAGGAGCTCCCAAAGTTGGCACTGGCTGGAGGGGACCAGAAGCCAGGAGTCAGGCGTTTAGGAAGGAGGCACAGGAGGAAAGTCAAGGGGAGTAGGATGTGCTTTCTGTGTCGATAGCCTGGCGTGTCAGTCCAGCGTGCTCTTCCCATGCGACGGTGACTGTGACCCTCACATCTGCTTTAGTTCCCATTCCTATGTGTTTTTGCACCCAAATGTTTTGGGCTGCTGTCCATGATAAACTAGATGGGACTCGGTTTAAATGCTCAGATTTTTCATCTCTTCTAACTCAAAGTAGAATGAGCCCTTGTGCTCCTAGAATTTCGAGTAGGAAAGGAACAGTAGACATTGGCTGTTAACAAGCTCCAGCGCTGGGCTCTGGCAGAACTGAGTGTGAATTCGGTGCCTAAGCTGCATCTACTAAATGGTTAATTCATCTCGTATCAACAGCACTATGATTCATAATGTAAACTTGAGGAATCCTTGATGTTTCAGTCACACATTCCTCTTAATTTGGCCATGCATTCTTTTAAAGCTACAGTGTGCTAACTTAATAAAATGCAGCATGCAAATGCACAAGTTTTTGCCTTCAGGCATTTTAGCCATGGATGTTTCAATGGGTGTCTCCTTTCAAGCACATATTCTTTCTTAAATTATTTACCCTGTAAACATGTTTTGCATTTTCAAAGAAGAATCTGGGCTTCCTCATTCACCAGATTTCGTTGAATTTAAGGTGTAATAGAGATAAAAGACTATCATCTGCTTCTTGCGAGCATGTTAGCCTTTGGGATTTTTTGTAGCGAATGTTAGGCCCTGTTTTCTTCTCCTTCGGTATTATCACTCCCTCCCCCACTTAAATTCCGTGATGCTTTGCCTAGAGCAATACCCACTGGCAGTGTCTGGCTGTGACAGTACTATAGGCTTCCCTACAGATGGGTCCTGCCAATGCCAACCATTGTTCTACCACTGTGAGCTGGCTTGACTGTCTTGGATCACTCAAAGACCCCTTTCCTCTTGCTTTTTTCTTTGCTCTGAAGGGTCGCCCTTGCCCGTTGACTTTGAGATCTGAAATGTGCTGACACCCAGAACTTGTGTTCTCTGAGCAGCAGCTCCCCAACATGCATGGCTTGCTAAGCCCTCCTCAAGACTGTCGTGCTGCTACCAAAAGGCTCTGTCGTTCTTCTCCTAGCCACATCCTTCTGACAGATTGCAGTTAGTTTAATTTTACTTGCTCACTTGAAAGTAAAACAGTAAAACTCAATGTTATTCTTTTTTTTAAAGATATGAAATTAATCTTTTAACTGTAGGCTTGAATATTAAAAGTATATAATGCTTCAGTGTAGGAGCCTGTTGATAACATCCATCCTATTTCATGATTAATTTGTTCCTTTTAATATGATATTCTTTTGCTGCGCTGTGCAGACTAATTCAGATTTCTAGAAATTGAACTTTGATACGTATTTCCTAGATTCACACCGTAAGCGAACCTTCAATTAGCAGATACAGGTGGCAGCATGCCTCGCTCAATGTTCTCTTGACAAGGATTTTAGAGACGTGGACACCGATTAAATATTCTTGCAACTGGGTGTCTACTTCCAGAGTATCAAAAATAAAGCATTTGGAGGATTTGGTGTGGGTTTTTTTAATTTTTCTTTAAGACTCAGATGATGAAATTTGGAGGATTTGGTGTGGGTTTTTTAAATTTTTCTTTAATTTTAAGACTCAGATGATGAAGTGCTTTTTCAGCGGGCGAGAGATAGGAGGAGTTGATTTAAACACTCAGTATGTTATGTATGCCTTTGCCTAACTATGTGTTAGATTAAGCGAGTTTCACTCACAGTTAATCCTTTGTAAATGAGCATTATGGATGCCTTGGGGCCCACATCCCACAAATAAAATGGTTGTCAAGCCAGCTGCACTGTGTATTACTTAAGGCTGAACGTTTTAAGAGTTTTCATGCTTTTAATCTATTTCACTGCTGAGTTTCAATTTTGCTGAGTGTCTTTTCGGGAGTGATGAGGGTGGGTGAGTAAATATATATTCTGGTTTTCATGCATTTGCCTGGGCAAATCGTTTGTTATCAGGTGTTTGGTAGGGAATGTCTCACCCTGCCACAAAAGAGAAGCTTGTAAGTTCAGGTGTTAAACTGAAGTGCAAACCAACAAGAACCAAAAGCCCTTAATTAGCTTTATTTTGTTAGCCTGCTACACTCTTTTTTTTTTTTAGGGGAAAAAAAAAAGAGGGAGAAACATCCCTCCCTCCTCCTCATCCTTTTGGCAGAGTAAATATTGCCTGTTAAGTTTGAATTAGCTGTCATCGAGAAAGAATTAATGCTGTGGTTGAGCCTTTCTAGTGAGGAAGGAAAAAATAAACGAGACAGATCTTAGTTCAGCTTTAAGTGATAAATGAGGACAAAGCAGCCCATTCATCTCCTGCTAGGAAAGTGGACACAAACACTAAAGCAGTTTTGCGGAAGACGTGTCAGCAAATGTGATCATTTTGTAACCTGTCAGGAGGATAGAGAGCTAGTCCTTTTAGAGTGTCACAGGGGAGGGTGTCTGTCTGATGTGACAGTTTTCATCCATCCATTTACTGCCTTTTCTTTAGGTGGGGGGTAAGCAAGGAGAGAGCTGGAGTTGGTTAAAACTGCATTTTTCCTCACACTTTCCAATATAATTTATATGTATATCCACCCGCATCCAAATGAAAAACGTTTACCAAGGAAAACTCCCCTCTGCTCTCTAGAGTTTCTTCTCTGTTTCACGGCGTGAAATAGGCTCATTTTAACATATTACGTTCCCTGTCTTCAGGTTGGAGCCTTGTACTTGGTTTGATGTTTCACAAATCAGAGTTTTACCTCTTCTTTGGTTGGTGAACGCTCTGTTATATTTTGGTTTGTTTTGCAGAAGCGTGGGAGAAAATAAGAATAATTTTGGGTTCTTCTGTTGGTTTTGATTGGGAGTTTTTTGCTATACCTCTCCAATTCTGATTATATGCTTCATGTGAAAATATGTTTTGCAGAAGTTCCTGTTTCATGAAGAGTCTATGAAAATATTCTTCCTCCTCTGTGAAAACAGAATAACAAATGCTAAATTCTTACAGTCCAGAATCCTCCCATAAAATGCCTCAAACTCTGCCGTTTGTTGGTTTATTCATTTTAATTGACCTAGTAATTTCAGGCAAAAACTGAAGGAATGTGGTGTCTGATTTTAGATGCAGGGATTTCTCCCAACAAATGATTGAACAATATTAGGACTTTCTACTTCTGGCATCTTTTTATTATTCCTAATATCCCCTTTTTTATACTACATAGAAAATGTAACATTTGACTATTACCGTAAGTAAAGGTATGCTACAGAGACAGGAGATGCTTTTACAACACAAGCTTCACAGTTTGACACTTGCTTCTTTATATCATCCTTTTCTTCAAAACTATCTTTCATACTTTTCCCTTGGTATTTTAGTACAAGTAAGTATCTCATTGACATGTGTTTCCTTGAAATCTTGTACCTTAATAGTAAATTCCCTTGAAAATTAATAAATTGTTTCTGTTCAGATTAAAAAAAAAAAAAGTGAAGATTTCTGCATGCCTTAAAAAATATAAAGATATTTACTATTACAGACCACTGCTTGGGTTGCATCGACTGAGGGCTGATTATTTCATTTGTTCTTAGAAGCTTAATAAACTGTAACATGATGTATTTCAATTATTCTAGTATGTATATATGTGTATGCATAATTAAGAATTGTCTAGCTCTGTTCTGAATGCAAAAGTTGGATTTAATAACTACATAAAGAAACATTTGGGAGCACTGGGAATTGAAAGAAGTAAAAACCAATCAAGATACGCAGAATGGTATAGGAATTACTAAATTTGCGAGCACCTGTCTTTTCTCCAACATATTTATCTGTGTGATTCTTTTTATGATTTTTATATATATTCTGCTATTTTGTTTTATTCACTGGGGTTTTTTTGTCTCTTCTGCTTTGTTTCAGGATCATCCAAAACCGGATTTTGATCGTTGTTCTGGCAGTCATCATCATCTTCACCACCATGATGGCTATTTTTTTTTCTGTCAGGGGACGCTGATATCTTTGTTCTTCACTAAACAGCAACAAACTGCTTGTTCTGAGTAATTAAGACAAAGTGGTCACATGAATCATTCTCTTGCACTGACAGAGTCTCCCTCTCTTTTCCACTATTCAACTCAGGTGCAAGTGGTGTAAAATATTTTGTATTATTGATGGCATAGTTGATGGCATGTGGGGTTGATTATTTTTTCCTACATTTTTTCGTCTTTATCTGAGTGTTTTCAGAATCTTAATATTTGTTGGGGTGAGAGCTTGTTCCGGTATAAAAGGACTTAACATGTGTCGAATTCTACCCCAGACAATTAGCCTGTAAGTTGCAGTGTGTAGCGAAGGATGAGGGGTCTTTGCACTTCTCTTGTGCTATGCGAGGTGTGTGAATATCAAGCAGTATCTGACCTTCTGTGATATAGAATATAAGTAAAGCAGAGACCAAATGGTGTAGAAAGTGAACCTGTCTCCTGTGACTAACTCCCCTTCATGAATTATCGTAATAGACG
>NW_010225183.1:56430-58930 GCF_000690775.1 Eurypyga helias | reverse complement strand
GGGAAACTGTTGTGCACAAGCAAAAATAAAATGGTGTCTGCAGTCGGAGGAGCATGTCGGGATGGGTTTGAGGACAGTCTGCTTCTCCCAAGGCAGCTATAATTTTATAAAATACGTCACCCACAAATGCTGCTTGTTCTGTGGGGTTAGCTAAGTGTGAGGAGCCGTGTCATCCACAGCTGGTACCTCTCCACCTCCCAGGCACTGTGGTGTTTTGAGGAACTGCTGCAGCTTTGTCCTGCGATTTCCTCGGTGTCTGTAGCCTTGGCTTTATCACAGGAAAAGATACTGGGTTGCGGTGGTGGCTTATCCGATCAAGAACGTGGCCTCTGCAGGCCAATGTCAGGTTTCTCACTAGGCCGTTGCCTGTTCATTAATGGGACATTCAGGAGCGTGTGACGTGAAAGCTTTAGCTGGACGTCTGTCCTGCCAGAGAGCAGTGTTAGAAAGGGGAATATTTGTCTATTGTAAAGTGCCTTAAGCAGTTTTGAGCCATTAAACACTGTAGAGTACAGGGGGCTGTCCCTGCTGTCTTGTGGCCGGAGAGGGGGGCTGTCCCTGCTGTCTTGTGGCCAGAGAGGTCAGTAGAATCATAGAATGATAGAATCACAGAATGGTTTGGGTTGGAAGGGACCTTAAAGATCATCTAGTTCCAACCCCCCTGCCATGGGCAGGGACACCTTCCACTAGACCAGGTTGCTCAAAGCCACATCCAGCCTGGCCTTGAAGACATCCAGGGATGGGGCATCCACAGTAGTAAGGCCAAGCCTGCATTGGCAGCTTTATGGTGCATGCGTCCCGCTGGCCACCATGTTGCGACAGCAGCCCTGGACCAAACCCAAAAAACCCTTCTCTTGCTGCTTCTTTGTTCAGTCGCTTTCTCCATTCAGACCCATGACCTTGCCCGGTCACCACCATCCCCGATGAACGTGATCGCTGCTTCCGAGGATTTAATGAACTTTCCAGTTCTCCTCTGCACCCAGCTAAGTTACGTCACCCCTTCCCTGAGCTGCGTGCCCTGCTTGCAGGTATTCGTTTGTACGTACTCCCTTTATTGATACGGCTTGCAGGCGTTGCAGCCAGGCATGCCTACTGTGAGTTTACCACACACCCAAAAACCTTACTTGTAAGTAAAAATAATATTTAACATTCTCTTCTTCGTAGGAACAGGTTTCTGACTTTGCTCTGTCTCATCTGAAGCAATTGTCTTCCTATACCCTGCTAACTTCGAGCCCTTTGACCAAATTCAGCCAAATTTAATAGAGGAGCAGAGCTCTCAAAAATTCCTGTAGGTTTCAGGAAAATGAGCAGCCAAGAGAAATCCCACTGACATTCCCACCAAGAGAAAGGCTGCAGCATGACATCCACCCAAATTGGACACCACCTGGGAGCGAGAAATTAGAAATGCTTGTCTCCCCAGGAAAGGCTTACATCCCATTTAGATACTGGAGAATCCGACCCTGAGGAAACAAGGCCTCATTAGTGTCATTGCCCGGGGAACTGCTTAATTAAAGGACAACAGAGTTGAGAGCATTGTTATGTAGGCCTTTGTTCCTTACACCTGGTCATTTCCATTGATGTAAAATGTCATCTTTCTGATCTGGTGGCATTTTGCACCCGCTTTAGACAAGTATTCCTGACCAGCCGAGGAGGTGCAGAGCAGGGAAGAATCAGACCTTTATTAGTGAAGTAATTACAACCTCACCTAACCATCAGGCGGAGGGTGTACACCTCTATTAGCCAGTGCTCCCACAAAGAGAACAAAGGCTGGCTGGAAAGTGGGAGCCACCCAGGGAGCATCCCTGTGTCCAGCTACACCACTCTCGGGCGGCAGACATGCTGGGGAGGTCATGACCGCAAGCTCCCCCATTGCCAAGTCTCCTGCTTGTTTTCCTGGTTTTAAATCCAACTTGACTTAGCGATACTGGTGAAGGCCATGAGATGGGGGAGACTAAAATGAGGAGCGGTACCAAAACCGGGGAAATCAGCTCTCAGTTAAAATGCTAAAGGAGGTAGGGGGTAGCTTTCAAAGCTTGTCTCAGCAACTAGCCTAATTCTGTTTTCAAAAGCCACTGTTGAGTGCTTTTGAAAATTTTATCCTAGATGCTTGGCTCAAAGACCTTAACCAAAGATTTTTTTTTTCCCCCCCTCGATCTGCTATATGAAAGCTAAATATAAACCAACGTTATTGAACAAACCCCTAACAAACCCCTGTTGCAGGTCTAAAAAAATCTTTACTCGGAAAATCAAATTATTGGAGACCAGCATCTAAAGTGCCCTTCAGTTTTGGATGCCCCTTTGTTTTGCGTACACAATTTGGCATACAAAAAAATGTTCTTTCTGAAAGCAAATATTTGCCTTCTGTCCTTTTTATCTTCTCCTATTTGGCTTTTGTTCTCCTGCCTGAGAAAATCAGGACCTGAGTGTCTCCGGATGGGTAGCTGAAGTTGCTTTTGAAAATGTTGATTAGTCTATTTTACCCATACAAGTATGTGCACAT
>NW_010225183.1:6652-56413 GCF_000690775.1 Eurypyga helias | reverse complement strand
CGTCCTTAATGACTTTTCCGCTGATTGCCTGTGGGACCACAGGCATGTCATAAAGCTAGCCTGTGCCTCAGTTTACCCACTGCAACTTCATTAATGCTAACCTACCTCATGAGGTGGTGTAATGTTTAATATATTATGTGCTCTGTAATCCTTGGATTAAATGTATTATGTAAGTGAAAAGCACTCATTTGATGTGTATGCAAATGCTGCAGCATTATAGGTAGGAGGGTCATTTGGGTGTAAGGACAATACAAGCGCTGGCAAAAGGCAAAAGGGATTCCATTGTATTGACTTATTTTTAAAGAGCTTTTTATTTACTGAAATGCTCTGGACACCCAGAAAGAGAGACATCCCTCACGAAGCATCTCTGCTGTTTCATCTGTCTTGAAGTGCTTTGATAAATGGATTGAAACTTGTCAGCTTTTCCTGTAGTTTCTGAGACTCCCTCTGGAAACTCTGTTGAAATGTTATTATTGCAACTTCTTAGAGCGCTGCTTAATGAATTGTAACAGATATCCCTGCGAGTCCCGCAGATGCCGCGAGGACTGTGCTTCCTCTCCTTCCCGCAGCAGAAGCAAACCAGTAACACGCAAACGCGTGGCAGCAGTCGCGTCCTCCTCCACCGAGGGCATCCGATACCTTGCCGGCAAAAATACTTCTCACCTTCATAAGGCCCAAACCTTGTGTCCTGGCTGGGCGATCGGTGGAGCCTCAGTGACACAGAACATAGCCAGATGTTGTCCATTGGGTTAGAGATTGAATTATCCTTTAAGAATCGACCTTAGGAGGGATGACAAAGTAGATTTAAGTCTGCGATAGTTGACTTCCCCTGTCTCTAGGAGGAGATATTTTGGGTTGTGTAGAGTGCCTGAGCTGTCCAGAAGCTCTGACCAGTGAGCAGGTGGCAATGGACAGTCTGAACTCTCCCTGCCCATGGGTCCCACCTGCCCTCGGAGCAGCCTTTCCTCAGGCAACGGTTACGTGCTGTTACCACACAGGCAGGTGAGGTGGATGGAGGGGTAAGCGTAGCACCTCTTCTGAAGCCCAGGAAAGGCCATTACGTCTGCCTGAGGCTACCTGCGGAGAGGCTGGTCAGCGGTGCCTGACAGGGACGCGTACGTGGTGTGGAGCTAGGAGGTGGCAAGAAGTCAACCATCTTGGGGTCACCTTGGACCCCAGTAACGTCCTACCCTGTTGTATCCTGCAGTGGAGCAATGGGGTGCCGCGGTGACTTCTAATTTCCTACCACCAACCTATTCAAAGCAATCTCTCTCCTCTGCTCTCTCCGAAGCAGCGTGTGTGATATGCGTGGTTGGGTAGCTTGGTTGTGCTGAGTAGGTTCTGAGATCCTTGTCCTGATGCAACGGTCACTTGTGAGTTTAATTTGGTGGCTTTTTAGTTGTTGTTGTCTTAATCTGCTCACTGGGTTTTGGTTGTCCTTGTTTTTGTAAGAATATGGAATCAAGCTGTTGCTGCTCAGGTTGTCATGAAGCACGACATGACGAAACGCACAACCCCAGCAGCGTTAACAGCCCTGCCCCCTGCCCCACGTGGTGCCCGCGTCAGATGGCACTGGCCATCTCCAGCTTGAAAAATAAGAGCGTGCCTTCCCCTTGCCTCCAGATGTGGTCTTAGGCCATCATGAGTACGCAGGAGGACAGGAGGGGGATTTTGAAGGAGCTCCTGGTCAGTTTGGTGTCAGAGCAGAACTACGAAGCAGCCGGGTGTGGGTCACCTCGCCAGAGTGAGGCCTCAGAGATGCTTCCATTGCTCTCAGCACACTGAGGCCATATTTGATTCTTCTCAGCCTTTTATTTCACTTTATATTAAGATTTTGCATATTAAAATTTGTGTAGGCAGCCAGAAGAGAGCAGCATCTACACAATACTCGACACAATGGAGAGGATTAGGAATAAGTGGCTCAGTTCTTTGGGACCTGGACTGGGGAGTGGTAAAGTGTCCTTTCTTTACACTGCATTTTAAAAGTGCTTCTAATTTCTTTCTGTGTATCCTCACTAAAATAAAATCTACGTCCAATACTGATTTGTGGTCTCAGCTGATAGTTTCAAAAACTTAAATAAAACCAAGGGTTACCTTGGTCTTTTTGCTGAGCTGTTCACATTTGCCTTTAAGGTTTCTTCCCTCTCTCAGCCAGCCCAAACGTATTAGTGTGTGTACCTAGGTACAGGGATGCCAAAGTTGTGAATTGTCTTCAAAATAACAACTGGGGATTTGGGATTTTTTTTTGGCATTTGAGCTGCCCTTGCGTGAAATTCCTCCAATATTTTCATTCACAGTAGGAATGCTTTGGAAATCAAACCTACTAAAGTTGCCTCTGTTTATTCCTCCCAAAGTGAAATTATCCATGTCCTCTTGTGCCTCGTGAGATCCCGGAGGAAACTGTCCGTGCGCGCACACTGACACATCTTTGGTGCATTCCACACGAGCCAGTGAAATTACACCAGAAATATGAATTTAGCCCACACAGGGTGTGCGCGCTGTGCTGTCTGCACAGGGCACACACACGCACATGCCCCAGCAAACGCTCCCATTTAGGTCTCAGAATAAGCCATTCAAGACATTGCTGGGTGATTCACTTCATGACTGTGCTCTGTATATGTTCCTCGAAAACGAATAGGTATTCTGTGAACGTTGCGGCTCTGCAAAAATATTTGACGTGGGTTTAGTCGGTTTTAATGTTGAGGTTTTTGAAATCTCAGTAATTGTCGTGATTACTGTGTATAATAGAAATGAGAAGGAAGCCTGGGTTTTGGCTTTGAAGCTACCTGCTACATTTTTTTAAGTTTTCTTTTCAAGGTGCTTCTTCGTGCCCCAGCTAAACTTTCCCCAGATTACGTGTTAGCTATGATAGCTGCTCTGTAGTTAGATTTTAATCACCCTCAGTACACAGTAATGTTAAACACTGAAAGAGCTACTAATTAATCGCCTTTCTGTATGTAACAGAGAGATAAATATCCATCCCAGAGGAATTGTAATTTCATGGTTTCTAATGATGGTTAGATTACATTATCTGGATCACTTAGGCTGTGGGTGTCATAAAAAATGCTCGAAGTCATTTATATTCAGTTTAATTTTTTTTTTAACTTTGTAAGCCTGAGAAAATAATGCGGTGTTAGCAAGTCTGTTTCATATTTTAGTTAAATATACCTTTGTTGCACTGACTGAATGGATTCAGATGACAGTGACAAACTCAGTTCTTTTCTATTTAACATGCACCCTCTGCAATCAAATTAACAATGTACAAATCTTCATCGGGCTTCTGTAGAAGTCTCTGTTGAGTTCCTTGGCGTTGTTGAGCTTTGGGGAAAGGTTTTCTTTCTGGATATCCATTTGCAATGAGTGTTTTCTGCTAATTCTTGTATGTTCTGTAAAGTCTCGGTCATCTCCCTTGAACCAAGAATTAACTGGACTTTCGGGTTGTACCAGGCTGTGGTTCAAATAAAATAATGCAGTCCGACAGCAGTGGGTACCTCTCATTTTCACCTCCCCGCTTCTAACTGATTGGAGTCCACATGTGACTTGGGCGCCTGCACATCTGCATCCACGACACATTTAAATTTGGTAGCTACAAGAATACAAAAAAAAAAAAAAAGAATCCTACTCCATGTGTATATTGTAATAGCTAATAGTTGCATATTTTGAAGTTATACTCATTCATATTTAAAAGGCTGAGGCTTCTTTGAACTGCCGTGTTGGAGGAGGAAGTTAATTGTTTCTGAATGAGGATGATACTCCCTTTCCATATCAATTATGTGTCCTGCTCCGAATTATCAATAATGCTCATTTCCAATCTCCATCGTTCGCAGTTTCGCAGCGGGCACGTGTGCTTGCAGAAAGTTGCCCGGGCTCCAGGGCTGCAGCCCCTTTCTGCATCCACCAGGAGCCAGAGACGGGAGGGAACCCCAGAGGAGCAAGGTGAGATAAAGAAATGTGATATATTTCCAAGAGAGAGTTTGTCATCAGTTAGCTAAAATTGCTTCTGAAGTTTCGCTGGCAACTGCTTTACATGTCTGACTTAGTGACGAAGGAACTATGCTATCTTAATAGAGAACTCCAGAACTTCTGAAGGGTTTCTCCTTGTTTGAATGCACAGCACAATGAATTTGTACCCACAGAGCATTCACCACTTACATTTCAAAACCTACAGCACACTAAACGTGAAACTTTTGTTCAAATTTCAAGGATTTTGATAGCCCAAGTGAATAGACACTGCCTATTGATTTTTCCCTTACAATGACTCTTGGATAACCTATTTTCTCATTTATTTTTAACGACAGCTCATGAGATTTTACAGCAATTCTGCCCAACCTCCTAATATCAAAATCCCTCCTTGACCCTGAAAATTGTAATTCTGCTATAGATCACAGCTGCTGAATATTACCTTTTACTAAGCTGGTTAAATAAAATATGTCCAAATCACTAGATCCCACAGGCCATGACTGCAATTCTAATTATACAGGGTCTGTATTTCTGCTCTACTGTACAGAAAAGCACAGCTCTCTCTGAGTCCACACCAAAGTGTGGGAATCCAGAATATTGGTTCTAGTTTTGAATTTAAAAAAAAAAAAAAAAGTTACACTGCTCTTCAATGATTTCCCTGTAAAACTTTTACAAGGGAACCAAACCCTTTTGATGTGTTCCATACAATAAAATGCTGTGTAAGTCTGGAGGACAGAAGCATGTGGTGAGAATTTTCTTGTGACTGGGGGATGGGTGTATTTGATGTGTACCCATTTCAAAATCAAAAAAAAAAAGTCTCGCCGTACTCTTAGGCTGCATATTCTGCACAATGGCTCGGGAAACCAATGTCAGGAAACTAATTCTGCCCATTGAACATATCCTTTCCCCTCCCACTGCTTATTCAAAGAGTGATCACATGCTCCCTGCTGCAAGTTACACCATTATAGAATTTAGATATCGAAGAAACCTATTAGATTAGCTGTTCCACCTACTGATGTGGGATTGTTCCCTGGAGAACCTTATTCATTAGTGGATCACAGCCTAACCTTGTGGGCACACTGTGCCAAGACCATCTTGGTTTTGTTCTGCCTTTTCCCCTCATCCTTTCCCTCCGGTGCTGCGAGCGGCGGAGCGGGTGGTTTGGTGAGGAGCATGATGGAGAAGATGGGATTCTTTAGTTGCACGGTCAGCCTGGTGGTTTGGGTGCTTGACTGTGTACACACTAACGTGGATGATTAATTTCTGTGCTTTTTTGATGAGTATCCAAGTATAGAGGACTAGCTGGGGATGGGGGGCGATCTCATTCAACGGACTTCACTGTGAGATCTTCTGGAGCCCAGTGGTCTCCTACAGCAAATTACCTTCATGTCTTGCCCTGATTCTGCAGCGTCCTCAGATCTAGTCTCCATTTTGCTTTCTGCTTTCACTCTTTTGTGACCAGATGGAGCCCAGCTTCTAATTGCTTGTCTGCCAGGGAAGGCAGCTTGGCATATTGCTGCTTTTTCAGGGCAGAAAGTTTTTATTTCGCTTATTCTGTGGTCTGATCCCATAAAACCCTGAGCTTTCCAGGGCAGATCTGGGTTCCTGGCATGGTTTGGTTCGTGCCTGTTACTGGGGTACTTTCAGTGGGGTTTCCTACTCCAGACTTTTCTTCTCAGAGCTCTACTTCACCTTCTATCCTTCTGGTAATTTTTCTTAGTGATTCCCCTTATCCAGAATCCTTGGGAGGACCTCAGCACCAGCCTGTCTTCTGGGGTCTGCCCCGTGTGATTTTATTCATCTGCTTCAAACCCGCTATTGAAGCACCTTGAGTCTGTCACTTTAGGGAAGCCGGTTTGTTTGTGCCATGTGGGACCTGCCAGTTCTCCCCTGTCCTGGCTGCCATGGGTACGAGCGCTCACCCTGCTGCAGCTGCACCTTTCCTCCGTGGCACGCATGCGTGGAGTACCTCCTCCAGGCCTCTGCGAGGTCCCCAGAGCTGAAAGCAAGGTCCAGAGCAGTCTGTCTGCAAGCAGACATCTGCTGACCCCATCAGGGACCAACCCAAGTCCTGGAGACCCGAGCAGGTACAGGGAGTCATCACCACCCATCAGACCCTGCATCCCTGGGAGATGTACTACCCCTTCATCTGAGCTTCCCTTCAGCTGATGGAGTCAAGGAAAAGTGTGAGAAAGGGAGAGGAGAGAGGGCAACTGCTTCCATCCTGCAGTTTCAAAGTTCTGGTTTCCGCCCTCAGAATATAATAAATGGCTGCTGAGTTACTTGACATGGAGCTAAAGTCTGTAGGGTGAATTTTCAGAGCAACGCACAGGAAATTATATGCACAATTACTGTTGTTAACAGAGCCTGGGCATGTAACTCCCTGCACAGCAGGCTGGAAATCTTCCCCATGCATGTTTAATGGGGTTTGGGTTGCTACATTCCTAGGGCTGTGTCCCTTTTCTAATGCCTAGTGTCCTGGATGAAACAAAGGAAGTACTGAATGTAAAAGAGATTTTATTTTGCTATTAAAATAATATTCTCTTGATCTGGAGTCTCCCTCCAATGCCAAAGAACTTCTTGCCTCACTCAATGATCCCTTAACCTTTCTGTTCTGTGAGGGGGGGGAAAAAAAAGAGGGAGGGAGAAAAAAATCACAGCTTTACTTATTTATTTTTTTCTTCTTCTTCTAAATGTATTCCACATAACCTGCTCATCGATGTTCATACAAATGAGTATATACATGTTCATACAGGCAACACAGTTATTCCGGTGATGGATGTTGTTGAAATAAGTGTAGGTCGTAACACAGAAAATATTCATCTAAATCTTAATGCGTAAATGCTTCTGAGTAAATCATATTATTTGCACACCTTCATAGGAAAATGAATTGTAAGTGCCATTTCACTAATCAGGCATGTATTTAAAATGTCTCCCTGCTCAGGAGGTTATTAATGTGGTATTTAAACTTCAGTACATTGTACACTAGGAAGGGTCTGTAAATTTGGGATTGTCTTTTCTTCCATGCTGTTTATTTAGTTTTATGTATCATAATTGTTTTCCTTTCCCCCAAAGAAGGTTATCATCTCCTGCCCCTAGATCAATTCAAATGGACTTTAATTATCTTCAATAAAAATTAAATTACTCCTCTAAACTTAGAGTTTTGCAGCTAAAAGGAGCTTATATTTACAGCTGTGCTGTCTTATTGATTGAAATTTTCTTCTACCGCGTTGACTCTCCAGCTTTCTGCAAGGTCTAGAGGCAGAGAGCAGGGTGCTGTAAACTGAGACTAGAAACACCAAAGTAAAAACACACACACATCAAATATATATATATAAAAATACATCAAATACATATACAAGTTTCTAAAAGGTTTCAATCATTCTAAAATTGCACATGATTGCTCTTCGGCTCCCCAAAATGCTTTCATCTAAGAGCAGAAAAAAGAGGAGCTTTCTCAAGTTTTAAAAGCATTGTTGGGGCATGCCTAATAGATTTGTCTAACTCTCTGTGGCTTGATATATGCAGCACGGTTGATTGTATTCTCCTTAGCGTAGATCTTGAAACTGTAAATAAATTTTTGAAGTAAACAGTCACTTGATAATTGCTTAATGAAGTATCACACACCAGCAGTTTTGAATACCAAAAAAAAAAAAAAAGTTCAGAGCTACCGTGCGGTGTCTCTTTTTACTGGAAATGGGCTTTTACTTTTAAACTTCTGTTATATTTGGAGAGAAGTAATCCCACAGAAAATGATACCAGTACTAATAGGGAACATATTATCTTTCATGTGGGTATTTTTTTCATGTTTAAGGTTTCTTTGTTATTATCTCAGTAGCAAGACTCTCCACACAGTCTTAGGCAGAAAATCAAAATATGCCTTAAAGCAATAATCTTTTAATAAGTATCAAATGTCTTTCAGTGAGATAAAAGAATTCTGTAGCATGCTCATACACACACACGCACTTACTTCACCATTAATCTTATTTTATACCTTTTCAACAATATTTTGGGGAATTTTTTTTTAACCAAGACTAAACCCTTCTCACAAATTTGAGATAAGTAAATTTCTAAACTCTACTAAAAATTTTGTTAGAATTGGTCTCTCCACTTGTTGAGGACTTTGGGAGCATCTCCTATGGCCTCGGACATTTCCATCAGCCAAAATAGGGCGGTTGGTCCAAATTTATTAAGGCATCAGCTTGGAGAATTGAGGTTTTTTTGCACTGATTTTTCAGGAGTGCAGGATAGAGTGTATTCTCACAGTCAGACTTCGGGTGAGTAAAGCTGAGACCCTGAGGAGGAGGAGGTGCAAGGACCCTTCCTCTCTCTGTTAATGGACACAAAGGGACACCCGGCTTCACCATCCAGGCCCAGGTTTGTCCCGTGCAACTGGAGTTTCCTATCCAGGGAAACTAAGTGGGCAGGTGCTTTCTGTAGGCAGCAGGGTTAGATCCCTAAAATTAGGTTGGGGAAATGCCCGCAGTGGTCATGGTGACTCTGCAGGTGAAAGCGGAGGAAGCCTGGACTGATGCAGGGAACTCTCAGCAGCCTTAGACTTTGACCTGTTTGTGGGGAGAACAATATTTATCTGTGTCTGACATCCCTCTGGGCTCAGGTGCTTATCTGTGACTGTGGCATGCCAAGTGTGGTGCTGGCTTGGTGCAGTTGGAGGGCAGGTGCTTTGTGCTCGGCGTGTCCCCACGCGGTGAGAAGTGGGAGTATTTCCACCCAGCAGAAAAGAAGCGTGAAGGAGAGGCGGTGCTGCACTGCAGAGTGCAGAGCTGCTGTATTCTCCAGTGACGTAATGGGGCCTTGAGGGAGTGAAGTGAGAAAAAGTTGGGTTTTTTGTAAAATGGTACCCCTTGCACCTTGGCTTCAGTGACAACAAGCCGCTAGTTGCCTACATGCCACAGGTTAGGTTGTCAAAGTTGTTGTCTTTCCTCATGCTCCTTATGACAAACACTCCTAATTGCTTCTTACTTTCATACTTTTCTGTGCCTCCTGGCTAAGATCCGTCTGTAGCCTTCATGATTTGTCCTTTCAAAGCTTGGCCTCAGTTGTGTCTATCTCTATTTTCTCTTTCTTACGAGGTCGAGCATCCCCTACCCGTCTCCCCATCCCTCGGTGCCTGCAGAGCAAGATGCGGGCACCTGCCAGCTGCTTCGGAGACCGAGCTCTTTGACGCCTTTCCTGACAGCTGAGCGGCACGTTGTCCCGTGTTGGCTACACCTGGTGCATAAAGATGCACAACTTTCCTCGCTTTGAATAACCCAAAGCATGCACGCCACATCGCATCTGAAAATAGAAATGCTAGCACCAGCTACTTAGAGGAAAACACAGGGAAAGGAAAAAAGAAAATGAAACCAAATGTGGTTTCTCAGCTTTATGGAGATGGGCCCAAATTTCCTACCTCCTGAGCCAGACCTCCCTTAACATATACGGTGGTGCTAATTTGAGTTGCGAACTCATGATTACTTTTTTAAGGAATCTACATATTAGTGTTGCAAGAGGGAGACTTTGAAAGCCTTTTAAGTATCTTTCTCATTAATTGACTTAATCCTCTGATCTTGCCATCTTTTAAGTTGTTTGTTTTTAAAAGAAAGACAAAAGTGAGCTGGGAAGCTTTGTTACTGAAAGAAAGGTTTTTAAAACTGGATGTGATACAAAGTAATTAAGAGAAAATAAATATAGGTGTAAATAGTACACAAACAGATGGTGTGCTGGCAGAGATGCCTCCACTGGCTTTAAGGGGAAGCGGTGGACAGGGTAGCGGAGTGCAGGTGGCAGAACTCTACCTCAGCCATAGTAAAACTTTGCTTACTACACGTTTATTGTCTACCTTCAATATTTTTAAATGCTGCAAGACACCAACATAAAAGATTTTTGTAGCAGAGAAGGTGGAACCAAATTCCATATCTGATGTGAACTTATAAATTTTCACATTATTTTTTGTTCTGAGGTGTTTTACGAAGATTGTCAAAAGTGATCCGAGATGACAGATTCCTGCCCTTCGGGGTGCTAAGCTTGGGATGTGTAAAGAGATTTATTTTTCAGAAAGTAAAAGTAGCTCAGCCATCTCTGTAAAATCAGGTTCCCACCACGGTGCTCAGCACCCAAAAATCCCACCAGAGGCAACCAAAACCATTCTTCACTTTTAAAGATTTTATTCAGCTAACCAGGACAGGGCAGGCCTGCCTGAATTTTGGATGAAAGAAAACTTGGATGAGCAGGGAAGTTATTCCCCAGGGACTATATCCTCAGTGATACTATGAGCCAGCAACCCCCGTAGCTTTCAGCATCTCTCATGATCAGACTGGATGTCTTTTGCCCGAGGCTGAAAATCTCTTCCTCTCTAAAACCAAAGAGATGTTGGCTGTGAGTTATGATTAGTAATAGAGTCCATTTGTGGTGAGGTGGGGGTAGGGGGGATGATGGACCCAGAATCGTAAGATTTTATGTGCTCGGCTTATTTCCAACCACGGAAGGCTGCCCTGGTCGGGATAGTTCACTGCTTGAGGGTAAAAACTAAGAGAGAGCGCAGGGAACAACAAAGGGAGGAGAAACAAGCAAATTATATGTAAGTAGTCTGAATTCTTTATAGGTGGCATAATTGATATACAGCAGGCTGAAGGATAAACTCAGGGCGTTACCACCATCTGAAAGGCCACCTGGAAGAAAGATGAAGGTTGGTGGGGTGAAGCGCTGTCAGGAGGACAAACCCCAACGAGCATATTGGCAAAAGAGAGTGGGAAGATATCCAAGCACCTTCTCGGAGCATCAGCACCCAGCTCCTCTCACCCGTGGAGTAAGAGGGCGGCAGCACGGCGGTGCTGACGACGTGTCAGACACTCATCCAGGGTCAGCTCTCACCAGCGTGTCTGGGTGAACTGCTGCGTGAAAATGTTCCACATTTGGAGGCCCAGAGATGGGGTAAGTTGTGTTTGGCCGGGCTCTAATTGCATCCTTGCATTACTATGCAATTAATTGCTGCCAGGGTCTGCTCGAGAGGAGGGAGCGTGCCAGCTCCATTCCTGGGCAGCCCTGGGAGGCTGGAGGAGCTCACGGCTCGCTCTCCGGGGGGTGACCTGCTCCGATGGCTCTGCAGCTCTGGTGCCAGCACTGCTGGCGATACCAGTCTTCCCAGGATGATGTGCTTTCCTCCTGCTTGCAGTTCTCTTTTAGCAGGCTTTGAAAGTTTGAGACATTGCATAGACAATGTAGGGCAGGGAGAACACGTCAATTTTCACCAATTTTGTGTATCTTAGGAAAGAGATGACTATAGAAAAATGTGAGCGCAGTTTTCCATAGCATTTTTTATGGCTGCTTTCAATGCATACCTCACAAGGAGGCAGTGTCTTGTAGAAAACAGTAATTCTGTCAAATTGCAGAGGGGAAAAGAATAATTTTGCTCTTGCCTTACAGATCAATACAGTTCTGGTGTCAAGAATAACATCGTAAAGTAACACAAGTTCCTGAATAAAAGGAAAAGCAGTGTTTAACTCCCAAACTGGGGTGTGCTCCTCATTTCTAACGTGTCCCTTACTAAATCTTCGCCTGTAGAGGGGAGGTGGGAAGAAGGAGAACAGATTTATAATTCCCAGTGTATAGGATTGCCAGCGGATGTCACGGGGCTCTGGGGTACAAAGAACAGGTGCAGAAGAAGGAGGCAGAAGAGAAGCTCCCTGTGGGCCCCAACATGGAGTAACAAGTCAGTCCTTTGCAAACCTGCTTTGTTTAACCCCAAACGGGGCAGGGCCAAGCAGCACAGGGTGCTGGTGCAGCGAGGGCAGCAAATAGCAGTGCTGGCCAGCCTGCAGAGAGGGATTGCAGCAGCAGCAGGGATTTTTTCTAGGCTTTCCTGAGGTCCCAGGTGTGGGCTGGCTCCTGGATTCCTGCAGGAGATTCCTTTTATTTCTGGCCATGCTCCCAGTCTCCCGGGGAGCAGCTGCAGCACACAACAGTTTTTCCAAAGCATGTGAGTGGCAGACAGCTCTTGGCCAGCCCAGAGGAGCACGCAGCCTCCAACGGAGCACATCTGGGTAAAAACAGAGAGAGTAAGCCTGGTTTGGATGTCTGTGTTTCATCTGGAAACCCCACCCAGGGCAGGGGGGACTCAGGGTCCCTGCTCCTTGGAGGTCCCGCGTCCTGGGCACATAGCAGCTGGTGCCACATTGTGCTGCAGAAAAGTGGTCTGTGAATCATAGGATCAGAATCATTTAGGTTGGAAAAGACCTTTAAGATCACAGAGTCCAACCATGAAGAACGTGTGTGGCCTGACTCCAGTTGTTCATCTCTTCCTCTGTCTAGCAGAGCCCACTTTGGGTTTACGGAGGTACAGGAGGAGGACCAGCAGATGGGTGGGGGGCATGTCTGGTTCCAGGAGGTGTTTTGCACCTTGTTTGGGTTTTTGTTGTTAAAAATACAGATATTTGCATAAACATAATGCCATGCTGAAAAGAAGAACTGTTTATGTCACCTCAGTGTATGTGACACTAAAAGCCAAGGTTCCCTGGTTGCATCAGGTGGTAACAGCTGGCACAGAGTCTCCTCATGTGAACCTAAAACTACTCATAGCTCAGGTCTCTGAAAGAAAAGAACCCTTTTCACAGTCAAGTCTTTTCGTCAAGAAGTAGAGGAAAATGTTTTCTTTATTCTAGTGGTTAAATTATTGCACACAGAAAGTCAGCACAGTGAAGCATCTTCCTCATCGGTACAGCCCGAGGCACCGAGAGGATCCAGTTCAGCCCTCTGGGAAGATGCTGGTGGCAGTGAGTTTTTAGCAGGGATATATGTCACCTGGAAGGAGTAAACTGAGTCCTGCTAGTTGAGCAGCCAACAAAATATCATCCACAACTTGCCCGAGAACTGAAGTGTATTGGCAAAGTCAACACAGGTTTGAAACGATGAGGAAAAGTGTGTCTGGCCTATTTTAACATTTTTCTTTTGGGACCCTTTTGTAAGCTATTTTTCCTGCTGTATTTTCGCCCAGTCCCATAAACGAGCCAGGCACACGTTTAGATTTGATGTATTCATCCATCTTATAATATCTAAATCCCTTCCACATATGATGAATAGCCAGGACTGCTCTGCTGTTCTGCCTCGTCGCCCCTTTTGGAGCACAACCTTTGCAAGGGATTTGAGGTGGGGTGGGGTCTGGTTTGTCAGGGAAGTGATCGCCTTAGGTTTTGCTTTATGGAAAAGAAAGGAGAATGAGAAGGGACTGGATGTTATCAACCCCCATCCCGTCCCACCCACTGCTGGTGGGCTCTGCGCCTCCTTACAGACCGCACATGACTAAGCCCCAGCAAACTCCAGAAGCTGGAGTCCTTCAATCCATGAGATCCTTCCCCTTTTGTACCTTCTCCAGAAGACACACACACATCCCAGCCGGCGATTGCATGTCCAGAAGGGCTGAGCTGGGCATCTCTCCAGAGGCAAGGCCAAGTTACGCTTTAGGGACGGAAGGCCATAAAGACTAAATAGTGTTTACCTTATGTTTCTCATTCACAGCCTGCCTTAAATCATTTGTAACAGGGGCAGGGAGGAGGGGGGAAGGGGGGACGATATTGGGATTGTATGCAGCCCGAATGCCAAGAAGTTCTTTCGCCTTCCCTGGAGATGAGCGCTTTGGAGCTCTGCAGGGTGTGAGCTCTTATTCGGTAATGTGAACGCAAAGAGCAGGAGCACAAGCAACCAGAACAGCAAGAGCATTAGATCAGGGGATTTGGACTTCACTGTGGTCCCACACCCAAGTCAGGCACAAAAATACAAGAGTATACATTCACAGATGTGCACGTGCGGTGTGCTCGCAAAGGCTATTTTGACTGAAAAAAAGAAGAGGAATCACAATTTCTCTCAAATGATCCACTTTTCAGGAAAACAGCAGTGTGCTGCAAGCGCTGGGACCCCAGAACCAGACTTTCTGTG
The DNA here is from genome assembly GCF_000690775.1 of Eurypyga helias. NCBI lineage: Eukaryota > Metazoa > Chordata > Aves > Eurypygiformes > Eurypygidae > Eurypyga > Eurypyga helias. The sequence goes on along the minus strand of NW_010225183.1, from coordinate 42,523 downwards.
GGAGCCTGCATGAGGTCTCTCTTCTGGACTCTTACTGTGGTGGTGAAATGAAAGTAGGTGCCCCGATCCCAAGCACGGCATCAAAGTATTCCTCTTGTATAAAGAATTCTTCAAAAATAACCTACAGGCTAAGATGCAAACTATATTCCGTTGCACAGCTAGGTTTGCCAGCGTTGCCTTGACTCTGGTTCTGAGACAGCTTTTGCATGTGGGTGCGCGTGTTCACGAGTGTTGTGCAGAATAGCCAGGTACCACCTCCCCTACCACACTTCTGAAGCGATTTATTGAAAGGCTAATGCATAAACCCCAGCAACAGATGACAAATTTAGCATAAAAGCAAAGTGAAATCACCTTCAGGAACTTGCCAGTTTGACCATTTAGGAGTCTGAATGGGTATTGATTTGAGGCGAATATTCTAAAGTTTGCATTACCCTTTGAAAAGTGCTAATGTAGTTCTTGTCACTTTAAATTAACTTTAGATAAGAGGGACTGACAGAAACATGAAGATGTGTGAACTATATTTGACTGATATTCTGTCAGATATTGCATGGGGTTATGATCCACAACTTTTCCCATCTGCTGCTCAAACCTGAATCCTTGAATGCACAATGGATTAATTACCATATTTTGTTCTGATTTCACTTAGTAGTATAAAAGACTCTGAATGTTAAATGTACCCTTACCTGCCTTCTTTTTCTAAGGGTAAGATATATGAGGAGGGGAGGGGGGGGATTCTTCAGCAATTTTTCACACCCGCATAAAATGATTTGCTAAGTGCACCTTTTCTTAAATAATTAGATTCCCAGAAGTTAACCAGAGTAACACAGCACTCGGAATTTCATTCACTTCTTTCCCTGTGAGAATTTTTTCCCCCTCAGTAATAAAGGCAATGAGCGCTGAGGTAGCATGTTCCATCCGCTGCACTTTACAAGCAGCAGTATAATTACGTGAGGCTTTGCTATTCACTATCATTGCAGAAGGATACGGCAGGGGAGGTCAACACTTTTGACTGATGTTATGTTTCCTTGGAGGCCTGACATTGATTCCCCAGTGCCACCTGCCCATCCCAACAACTCAGACTGACACTCGGCAAACTGGCCTGCCCCTTTCTGCAGCTGGGCACCCAGAAAGCTGGATAAAGTCTTAAATTAGAGACCCCTTTGAAAATTGAGGCAGCATTAACTTGCCAAAAATCCCCTGGTGTTCCAGTGACAAAATTCAGAAGCCTTGAGAGAAAACTCTTTATTTCTCACCTCCTTTTCTCCCAGTGCTATTTGGGTGAGCTGAGTTACCTTGACTTCCAGCTGAAGGGAATAATGTCCACTTTAGTTGATATACTGGAGAAGTAAACCCTGGTGATAGCCAGTTCCTTCATCTTGCAGTGTCCTTAACCCATGTATATTTTTTTCTTTTCTGTTTTATAGAATATTTTTTTCTTTAAGAGGACACTGCACATTGCAGGGGCATACTGTGTTACATGCTGGCACCACACCACTTAACGGATAGGAAACATTTCTATGTCTTGTTGACTCTCAAATTCCTGTGTCAGTGAGCGAGTGTGGTTATCCAAAAATAAGCAAGCTCGATGATGGTGTGAAAGGCAGATCGGACATATGAGGTTAGACAGGCTTGTAAGTTGGAGTAATAAACCCATCTCTTATTACAGTGAAGTCCCTTCTGGAAGAACTTCATAGTAATACACTTGGGAGTAACTGTGCACCCAGTCCTGTCTTCTATGTTTTGTCAGGTTTAGGAGATGCAAGTATAACGTTGCATTTCTCCAGTACTAGCATATTATAGAGATTCTCTCAGACATATACATAGCCATTCCTCTGCACATTTTTATTTCAGTATTTTTTTTTTTATGTCATTATTCTTTCTTCAGTCCTTTTCTTATGAAATCTCTGATTTTGGAATTCTTTGCTGCTAGATTCTTCCTGTGATTACCGAAAGTGAGTCACAGCAAGGGAAAGTCCTACATAGGAAATACCACTATTTTGTTTGGGAGAAGTGTCTGCTACGAAGGTGCGGGCTTGTCGTTCCTTGTCTTTAATACTGAGGGGTGAAGAGGATGGAGAAGATGTTATGTGAGCCCAAGGAAGGGAAAAAATGAGACTTGAGATGGTCTTGCAATATATTAACAAGTTCTCACACTTTGGCTGGAAGTTGGTCCTCAGACTGAGTGCATTCCTATCCTGTTTCAATAGCAAGTAGGTAAATGGCTACCAATGTTAGCAAACACATAGCCGGTAGCTACAGGACAGCTGAAGAGATTAATAACCTTTCAAACTGTGCTAAGAAGCACTCCGCTGATGATGCCATCCAACACCAGCAAATGTTCAGGTGGGATTTTGGAAAACACTCATCATTAAACTCACTCTGCTTCTGTTAAGTCAGTCCTACTGGAAGCTGATGCCTTAAACTCTGTACGGGGGGGGTCATAGGAGAAGCCTTCTGTTTTAGTGCTGCTTTTCGTCTTCTCTTCATCTAACTAGCACCTGGCCCAGTTTAATAATCTTTGTTCTGAGTGGTGTAAGGTCACTAGCAAAACCTTGATGGGGACAAAGGTCCTAAATAGAGGCATTGGACCTCTGTTTAGGCAATCTATTCCAAAAGGAAAAGGTATGATGTTTCTTTAGACCATCTTGCAAGTGACATAAAGATTAATGAGGGATAGACAAATGCCCTTGCTCCAAAGTCAGCAAAAAATAGAAGGTTCTGTTTAAACTTTTCAAAATGAATTACAGTCAGGTGCTGACTATCAAGAAAATAAGTGAAATCTGAGTTGAAGAGTCTGGAATAATTCTCTGGGTCTTCCCCCAAACCTGTCACTCTTTTCTATGGATATGAATATTAAGGGATAGCAGAATCTGCAAATCCACATGTCCTGAGCTTGTGAGGCAAGTTAGGGACTCAAAAGAGATCACCTAGGAGCTGCAACAGTAGTTGGATATTTAGGCAATACTGGTATTTCAACCTCATTAATGGATGTAGAGGGGAAAATATATTTGGATTTTTATACCTTTTTTAGAGAGTCTCAATTTACCTCTTGGAGCTGGTAGAAGAAAGATACCCTCTGCTGCACACATCTTTATGCATATGATGAAGGCTAATTACTGGAAGTTGCCAACACAGACGTTTATTTTAGCAAGGTGATTTGGCTCCATTTGAATTGTCGTCTTGCAAAACTACAGGTTGTGTATGTGTGGGTGCTACAGATATGTTTACCATGTGGAAAGAGGTCAGAACAGTTTCAGAAATGTTTAGTGGGGCAAATCAGTGCCAGGTAAGAATGAAAACCCAGTAATGATCCACTGTTGCTGCTTATTTGGAAGCAAACCACTGGAGCACTGTAGACCAGCTCCCTGCTATGTTCCAGAATACATTCTACAGGCTTGGTTTTGTTTTTTTTAAACCTTTGTTTTAACTAATTTGGTAGTGTTTGTAAATGTATAAAGCCCTGGTGGTACTCAGGATATACACTGCCAGCAAGTTTCAAGTGATTAGGTGTCTTCTTTAAGGTGGAGTTGACATGTATTCCCCTGTCTGCCAAGAGACACGGTCAAGTGCTGTGCTGCTTGGAAAATGCGTTTTTAGCTGTCTTTATGTTGTAAAATATTTTGCTTGTGTCATATTTTCAAATGAACAATTGTTTTCTTTTAAAAAGAAAAAGCCAGCGTTATTGAATTCCATTTTCAAAGTACAAGTTATCATGGGATACAGAAGATTATTCTTAGTTTAGTAAACTCTTAGGCAAAAACCGATGACCCAGTCTGCCCAAGACCACGCATGTAAGTTTATACACAGAGAGTGAAACCAATAAATGCTCCCAGAAATGACGTTAGAGAGAATACTGAATATTTCTTCCCTTCCCCTCATGCCTCGCAAAAGCAGTATGCATCCTGACAAAAGATAAACCACAGAATGTGCAGAATGTCAACAAGATCCTGGGGTCTGATTCCCACTAGTTTTACTGGGCTCAGAGTTGGGTACTTGCTGCCCAGAGGACTAGACAATAGGTTCATTCCTTCTCCTGAAGAAGCACAAAAATGAGGCATTTCCTCTGCGTGTTCCCCTGGCCCATCGCAGGACACGCTAAGCATGGAGAGTGCGATACACGCTGCTCACCCGCAGCGATACTCACGCTGCATCAGTGCGCAGGCTACTCGCACTGTGTGCTCATTTAGACTTTACAGTCACGTGAACATCCATGAAACCGATTGAGTACAGGTGGCTTTTGCATTGGCAACATGTGAAAACATGTGTTTTCCATGTTGTTCTTTATAGGAAGGCTTTTGTCCAACAACCTAATTATTTTTATTTAAGTATTACATCACTCTTTCTAGCACAAGCAAAGTGCCAGCACCTGCTCTTTACTGGGCTCTGTATTGTTTTTCCTGTCCTCACCTATCTTCCAAAACAAAGCAGGACCATTTTCACCCTGAAGGAATTTACTGCATGGTCTCCATCTGTGCCGTAGGAGACACGAGCCAGTAGAGTCCTCAGCTCTTTGACTGCTGAGGTTGACTGTACTGACTCATGCTGCTGTGCTCAGAGCAGCCACCTCAAGTCCCCTAAAGACATCCAAGAGGAGATGTTGCACTTGTGCAACTACAAACCTTTCCATACTTTTCAACAGGGCTTTCTCCAGGTGAGCTAACCAGTCCCTCCTCTTTTAAAAAATCTATGAAGGTAGGAATGATTATTTTTGTCAGCATCTTGTAGAAAGAGAAATCTCAGAGGTAAAACAAAATGTTTTCCATTAGATGTTCTCCTGTTTTTCTGCAGCCACATTATTACTTGGAAGATCTCTCATATGAGGTCAGAAGAGGAGGAGGAGTTTGTGACCTTATTCCTGCAACACCTGCCAGAGAACCCTACACCTGACTCACAAGGTAGGACAAAAGCGTTGAGTAACAAGCAATTTGTATGAAGGACTACAGAGGGAGACGGAACTATAACTTGTAAAAATACCCACCCAACCCCTCAGTTTCCATTCTTCTTTTTCTGAATGGCACTGTCTCTTCTGCTCTTCTACCTGCAGCTGCTCTGCAGTGTGCACCAGGCTCCCTCCTGCACCAACTCTCATTGCCTTGTCCCACGCCCTGCCCTGCTTCCCAGCGACTCTTGCGTTCGTGATAGTCACTTGTCTGCCCTCAGCTTCCTTGCACTCAGACCTTCCTTCAGTTTTTCATTCGCGTTCCAGATCACCAAAAACTGAGTTGGCCATATACCAAGAGGATAATTTCTCAGCAGCTGTCACACTGCCCTCTTCATTGGATCTCTTCAGTCCTTTCTAGTTAGCTGTTGGTTCTCTTCATGCACTGCTTTCCTTCAGCATGACCACCGGCTCTTCTGAGGTTGTTGCCAGGCTCCTGCTCTGAATCGTCCCAAGATTCTCTGCCCTGATCTCCTGCTTCAGACTTTGTCTGATGGAAATCCTGTGACCAGGTTGACTTCCTCCATAACAAATCCATTCTGTCCTTGCTCAGCTTTGATTTTCACAAACTCCTACATGAGGACACCCTGACAATTGCACTAAAACTCCCTCTGAAAACTGGTTTCGTTTATATCCATTTTTTCTCCCCACATAGGAGTTCACCTTTTCTGGTTTAGCTTCCATCTGCAACAATCAATCTAAACATCTCCTATCAGTGGCCCTACTGACATCATCTCTTATTCCACCTTCAACCTTTTTGATCTGCCAAGTGCCTCCAATGCAGATAACCAGATCCATCAGCTTCATGTAAGCCTATGCTTCTTTTCTCTCTCTCCTCCTTCTGTGTCTTGTTCTCGAGCGATTTCATCTGCCTTTGATTTCAGCTACCATTTTTGATTCCCTGAGCCCTCTTTCTACTGTGCTTTGTTTTCTTCTATCCAAGTTAAAATCTCATGTCCCTGGGATACCTCTTTATGGTGTCCAGTGTTCAGCACAAGTTGGTATTGTGTTGGACTGCTCTCTCTTAATACCCTGCATCCAGTTATCTTTGTTGGCCCTTTCTAGGTAACTTCTCTGAGATATTCTTCTCCCAGCTACCTGAATTTCCACATTTCTCTTTAGCTGTCTCTTGAATCTGAACTGTACACTCTTTATTGCTATTCTCTGTTTGTTCAGAGCCTTTCACGGTGGGTTCCTGGTCCATGACTCCTAGACTATATGTCAATGCACTCAAGTAATAGGGAACATGAATACTGCAAGCAAGCCAAAGCTCTTGGAAATCTCCGTGAGTCAGGGTGTTCAGAATCTGGACCTAGCTCCAGCTACAACTTTGCAATTGGCTTGCAACTCTGCAAAAGCTTTGTGTAAAACTCATATTGGAACATCCCTGAAATTAAGGGGTGGTGTTGGAATCCGCATCCAAATTTCACAGCTGTAGGTCACCTCTCAAACACGGATATTTGGAAGACGTTGAGGACAGTGCCGTAAGCAGCTATATCGGCGATGAGATATTGCCGCTGTTTTTTGCTGTCTGTGTTTTTGAAATGCTTGCTACAAGGACAGCTGTGAGGCAGATGCCGTTCTGAGTTCAGATGTGGAGTGTTACAGGGTCACCCTGCTTACCTTATCATAAAAGAGCACGCGTTTTTGTGCTCTTCGTGTACTGGAAAACAAATCCATGACAAATACTGTATTGTGTGCAAGGGCTGGGAGTGGGGGAGAAGAAGGGAAGGGTATCTTGTCCTTAGGGGCTGCTGGTGCTAGGCACCACAAAAGAAAGCTCTGTTTGTCCGCCGCACTTAGAGATACAGGCCCTGGCGTGAGGCACCTGCAGCAGCTTAAGGATGGCTCCGTGGGTTGTGTACCAGGGGCTGGGGTTTCATACCTGCCACCGGAGGCTGGAGCACTGGTGGAGCTGGACTATGGCAGCTGGGGAATCCAGGGCGCACAGCCTGACGACACATGGTGAGGAATTCTCAGAGGCTTGTACAGGATTTCTGCAAGAGGCAGCATATAGCGTGGTCTTAGACTTTGGTCTGTACTGCTACACACACATGAAAAAAAGGACATAACCTGCACTGGTGATAGGGGACAGTTGCATTACAGGATGTTGGTGCTGGTGGTGTAGCTGGGCAAAGTGGGGGCTTTTTATCTGGAAACTGGATCTTGAGTACAGAGGGAGTAGAAGGTGCTCAGAGATGGGAAAAAGACCGCTGGAGAGGAGCTGAGACTTGGTGTACATGATGGGGGACAGGATGATAAAAGGCAAGTGGGTTTGAAGCCTAGTGAGACATGGCAGGAGGTGGCAGAACCAGAAAGTTGTGGGGATTTCCAGGTAAGGACATCTGGGCTGGAAGTAGGGAGCTTGTGCGGAGCTGGGGTCAGCTGGCAGGTACGGATGGCACTGGTGGCAGGGCCAAAGTTAGGTTGGGGAGAAGGGAGAGAGGCAGAGGAAGAGGGGTGAAAAAGACAGAAAGGAGAAATGCAGAGAATTTTTCTCCACCTGGCTTTTTTCTACACCACGAATAAGTCTTCAAGCATGAAGAGAGCCTTTGCCTTTTACTTCCCGGTTTTTCTTCCCAGTGTCCCCATGTCTTGGAACACTGGGTTGAGCTATGCGAGGGGAGGATGGGAGAGAGAGGATGGAAGAAGTCTTACAGCAATGGAATCCCACCAACTTGTCTGGGCAGCTGTTACTACTGATTATGTATGCTATATTGATGCATGCTACATTTCCCATGTTAGCTGCATGGTTTGGTGCCTGCAGTTGCAGACAAAGGTTTTGGGCTGTGTTCCTCCAAGTTACTAGCCTGTGCAGTTTGTTACAGGAACAGCTACAGGTTCCAAGGCACATGATAGACAAGAAACGGTGAAAATGGAAACTCATACCTGCTTGTTTGTCTGCCTAATATATCTGTCTACCCTTTGAACAAGATAGTTTCCTTCATGGTAGGGTCTGTGCACCTGTATAAGTTGAGCACTGAACATACTTGGCACAGGCGTGAATATGGAAACATTGCCCACTGCCACATCTGTGCACGCAGTTGCCAAGACAATACGGGGTCATATCCTGCTGCTGTTCAATGCACAGAACTCCTACTAGGACTGAATGAGAGTTCTGCATAAAAAATCAATGGAAAGATTTGACCCCTTTCAGATGGAGCAGCCTGTGGTACAAATTGCACTACCTTTGTGGTGCACAGAAGATAAACCCCACATTTTTTCCTGAGTATCCCTTTTTGCTACCATGCCCTTTGGAATGTGCTTTTTCACCCCACTGTATCTAACTAGGATCATGAGATTGTTTTCAATAAAGGTGCAGTAAAACCATCCAGGCTGGGGGTGCCTGGTTGGCTTTTTAAACACAATTTTAAAATATTATTGCTGATTGTTCACATGTGAGCTCTCCGCGTGCTATATTTTGAACTATATTAGAAAAATTCAGAAATAAAATAAAGGTGTTATTAAACGTGTGGGGATACCATCATTATACCTACAGGTAAAAATCACTGTCTGAAATCACCTCAGAGGGATGTGGGCTGAAAGAAACTGCTAGTTTGGCTGGTGGTTTAGAGGATGTTCTATTGCTGAGCTACTAAATAAATCCCCTTTTGCCCTGCACTGCCTCCAGCAAGCCCTTAGCCTTCCCCACTCTGTCTTCCCCACACTGTTTCTCTATTTTTCTTCATAATCTCAGCCCTGATTCTCTTTTTCCCATTCTTCTGAATGTTGAAGTCATGACCTTTGTGGTTTATAGGCCACAAGAGACTGAGCTAAATGTGTTAGCACAGAGTCAAAACAAGTAATAGCTGGCCAATTAAATTAATAATCCATATTGTTACAATGTTTAACCACGGCTGTTTCCTCAGTGGTCTGTTTAAATCACAGCCAAGTCCTGACCTATTAAAATGAATAACTGGAATTATGAGAAACTCCATTTAATAAACACAGCAAGGAACGCAACACAATCGGTATGAAATATTTATTACCACTTTAAGCAGCAGCTAGTTGAGATTTAAGATTGGATTAATGAAGGGGTTTTAATTTCTGGCTAAGGGTAGAAAGCTTAAACCTGGAACATTTCCTCAATTTCCTGGTATGGCTTTGCAATGGGCAGGATTCGCGATGGGAGCGTACGATTCGATTCACGCTTTCGCCTTGCAGAGCTCTCTCCAGACACCTTCGATGCAGGAGGAGATCAAAGCAAGCAGGCTCCAGACAAGTGGCTCAAGTGGCTTGAAAAAACTCAGGGGAATAAGGGCTGGAGCACTAGACATGAGCCTTTGGATTTTAAAATGAGCACTCCTGCCAACCGCCATCCTATGGAGAGCAATGTTAATGGAAGGCTGGTACATTCCCAGTGACAACGGCTTCTGTGCACGCATTTTTTTGCGGTATGTCTCAGGGCTAGAGGAGGGGGAGAGAAAAATCTCTTCTCTCTGAAATTTGTTGGACAAAATCTCAAGCTGGGAGCAAACCCTTATTGTTTCAAATGGCCCAAATATTGCTTTTCTTATGTGCAGAGCTACCAAGGTTTTGCTATTTTTATTCATGCTGCATGTTCATCTTCAGGGTTTCTCCAGTCAACACAAAAGCAACTGTTCTTCTTCAATAGAAATTAAAATATTGCCAGGGTTGAAAAGTAGTTTACTGTGCCCAAGCTCAAATGGGGATATTATTTTCCTTTTTTTTTTTTTCTATTCCTTCTGATGTAGTAATGCTGAGCAGGTTAATAACATGCAAATCCTGGCACAATAGAGCTGTTTGGAGGTGCCATGTCAAGGGGCCATGTAATAATTGCTCCAGGCTACACAGACACCTGGAGCATCATCTCTGTGACGCTGGATCCTTCCCATCATTTCCACCATAATGGTTCCACACCATAAATTGTCATGATCCATCATAAAGGCTCTGATGCATTAAACCACTGCCCTAATTTGAGTAAACACAGGCTGCTGCCATTGCCTCCAAGGATCTAATTTTCAGCATGTGTTGTGATGATACCAAGAATCATACACATTTTCTCCTTCCCTCCTTCTATTGATTCTTAATGAGTAGCCCCAGCCTGAGAGCTGGAGAGGCAGAAGAATTTTGCGCAGCTGTGGGCAGCAGGGCCATGGAGGAAGCAAGCTCTTCCATGCTCTTCCTATGTAACACTTCAAGCTGAAGCCGGCAGGACCCGTGACTCAGGGTACTACAGTTTCGACACCCATTCAGCCCCATGGATAAGATTGGCCAGCAAAACCCTTCGCCTCTTACACTGGCAGCCATGACCCTGATTACATCAGCGGCTCTTGCATTTGCACAGGGTGATAGACAACCATTTCATCGTGTTTTCGGCATGTGTTTGTCCCATACGTGGAACCGCTCAGCCGAGGGATTTCTCCTGGCCATCGTTTCCCAGTTCAAGGCAGTGGAAGGTTTCTGTGGTGCAGCACCAGACTTCAGAGACAGAGTGAATTGGGAATGCCGGGCTTGCTCAGCCTCTGCAGTGCACAGCTGCCAAGAGAAAAAGAGGAGATGATGCCTTGGCAATTACTAGAGAGCCAATGGCAAAGACAGGACGGAACCCAAAATTTCTGGGTGCTTTCTCTTTATTTTGGACTTCTGTTGGGAAATACATTCACATAAATGCACTAACTTGGGATATTCCTAGTGCTTTAAATCTGAACTGGATCTTCCTTTTGTTTCAGCTGGCTTCCAGTGTTGTAAATATCTTTGTTACCCTGCGATGTTAATGAAAGCAGTTATGTTTCCCCACTTTTTTTGTGTGTGTAAGGATGTTTTCTAAACTGGAAGAAATCAAAGAAATTTCTGTGGGCCTAGAGGTTCCCTCCTTTGTGAGAAAATGACACCTTAGGCACTTCCTTGCTGTCCTTTGTAAACATCCTTGTGCACGTGAGTGCTACTGTGCTCACGCACAGGATACGCAGCCTACACGGCGTGGAGCAACAGTGCCTCTCCAGAAACACACAACACGTTAGTTATGTCCTGAACTGTATGCAAAAACTAGTGTGAAAGGGTGTGACGTGGCTTGGCTAGGTCTTTGGTGTCCCGGGCTCGTGGCTGGTGCAGCTGGGGACAGCCCTGCCACCAGAAGTGAACTTTGGCTCAGGAAGTTACTCCACTGTGCTTCTTGGCCAGCTGCGAGCTGTTAGCCAGAGGCTGGCACTGGCGAGCCCTGAGAGCCCACACGCTCGGCTTGTGGGAATCCCATGAAAATCTGCCAGCCATTATACCTTCCAGGATCAGGAAGTAAAATTACGGTTCTTTGTGTTATCTCGCTGTGCTTTTATTGGTTTATTCTGTTTTTCCTTTCTGAGCCTTTAGGCTTCATTTCACCTTGTTGTCTCTTGTTCTTTCTACGGTTTCCTTCAAGGCTCCCTCCAGAAAGAAGATGGGCACAACCATCTGAGAGGTTAAAACAGAACATTTCTTTGACGTCGCATTGCCTAATCTCATTTTCCCAGGTTTCCCTCCTCTTGTAGCACGCTCAGGTCCTCAGAAAGCCCTTTATGTTGCTTACATGCCCCGTATGCAAATTTTAATCTGGGCTTATGTACCTGCTCCCGTCTGCAGCTCATCCTTCCCCAGACACGTCACCACCTCTCCCTGTGCTCCCCTCCTCAGTTTCAGAGCGAATGAGGCAGTTTAAAAGTTACAACCTTGTTTGGTGGCCTTGCTCCAGCTGGCGTGGGTGCCGGGGGGCTCCCACGAGCATTTTAGGCACTGTGAGTGTTTGCCCTGTGCCCCATGGTTGTACCCAAGTGGTCCCTGTGATCCTTCATGAGCACAGTGAACAATCCAAGTAGATGAAGGGACTTTCCCAAGACTTTGCAGCGGACACGGTAGCCCGGGACCTCCCTTTCCTCGGAGCCTCTTGCACAGTCCTGCAAACCATGATCTCTTCCAGCATGCTTGAAAATTGCAGAGCTCTAGGGAATGGGCATGTGATTATATATAGGGCAGATTTCCTGGACAACAGAAATTGATGTTTTTATTTAGGCTTTTAGCAGAATTACCATAGGAAATGAGAATCTATTGGGCTACCTTGCAAGGAAATGTATGTGTGGATTTTCCCTGAGCAAAACCCCTGCCCAAGCTACGGTAGTTTTCCTCAGTTTCCCTTTGCCGCTCAGACTGACTGTCTTCCATTACAGCCCGTCGTTCTGTGCAGCGTCATGAGGAACTGTGCGGGAGCTGCTGGTGCCCTGAACACGACATTATCGAAACCCCATCCCAACAGGGTTGAGGGACACAATACTTACAGTATCTGTGGTGGCTGGAATGAGGTCTTCTAACAGCGGCCAGCCCCAGGGAGCTGTGCGTGGCAGCCGGTGTCAGCAGTGGGAAGGATGCCCTGCAGAATTGCTCCGGAGCAGGGAGGGAGCTTGGGAACTCTGCCTGGCCCCATTGGCACTGTAAGAGTCGACCTGGGGAAGAGCCGCTCTGAAGTTTAATGAAGGTAATGACTGGGCTTCTGTGCTGACCCGTGGACATCATCAGCAAGGCAGAAGAAAGTCTTGTGCCTGATTGCTGAATCATTTTTCTGAGGTGATAGAAAATCACCTGGGATCGGCAGTGGTGTTGGTCCCCAAGTCAGTATGGTGCTGTACAGCATCCCGATGGGCAACCCGAATTTATTCTGTGCCTATTTCTCCCTATCATCCTTCAGTGATTTGGCCTCCCCTTTGGTATAAATTTTCTAGGACAGCAAAGTTTGCTCGATTCAAGTTGGGTATGAAGTGTTTCAGAGCCCTTGCTAGCAGCTCCTTGTTCTGGTTTGGTCGTTACAAATGAGCTTAATGGAAACATAAAAGGCAGGTCAGAGCACAAAAAAGAAAAAAAAAACTGTAAAAAGTAATGAAAAAAATTAATCAAACCCGCATAATTTTAAGACAAATATTGTGGTTTAATTCCACGGTTCTGTTTTGGAGTGTGATAACATAGATGATGTTATTTTTAAAAGGAAGTAATGTGCCATCCCATTTAATTTCCTCCAAAACAAGACAATCTGGCTTACCAAATATAGCCTGACAAAGAAAAATAGAAATTTTCTGATCAAAGATCCAAGAGTGCAGTGCTCCACCTTAAATCCCTCCCACCTATTAGGCCACCCTTTAGACAAGACAGAGAAACAAATTTCTCACACATCAATGATGCCTCCATAATCAATTTCAAATAGCCCCTTGCATAGGGATGCAAATCTTAGCTTTCTCTTAATAAAGCATTTTAGAAGATGGATGTACTGATCTGATATTATTAAACGAAAAGTGGTCTCTTTTTAATCTAGAGATGCAGGGGCGTTAGTAACAGAGTGAATCAAAGGCCTGGTCTCTTTCTCTTCCTAATTATCAATAGTGTTTTATAATCTTATTAATATTGATACACAGTATACTGAAGATCTGTTAACGTATAATGTATGTGGAGGATAATTAACGAGATCCGAGTCAGATCAATCGCCTATTTGACAGCAAACGGTGTGTGGCTTATAAATTATACATATACTAGGTATGGCTAGAAATGTTTAAAGTTTCAGTCCAATCCTTCCAGTACAGCACTGGGAAAACTGATGAACTTAAAGGCACAGTCCCTTGCCTGTTAGGTTTATACTGTACACTCAGAGGAATAACTCTTATTTAAAAATCAAAGAGTTCCATTAACTGCCAAGATCTCAAAGCAGCACAGAAAACACACCTTCTCCTTGTGAAGTGCAGCTAAACAAAAGGCAAAATCTTGTAAGAAAAAGGATGATTAATAAAAGTGAGGTAATTTTCCTTTTGATTTCTGAGAGGAGGTAGCATGCAGGATGTTCCAAATGACAGAAATGATCCCACATCTTCACACTGGCCTTTAACAAGGTTAGACTTGCTAGTGCAGTAAATACAATTAATAATCCCAATTAATATTGCATGTTTTGGTAGGTTTGAGAGCATGAAAGCTTTCCACAGATTACTCTTCACTCCCCAAAGCAGACGTGGCGTGATGAGACGAAGGGATGGAAATGTGGAAATAAAACTTTCCTTTTTTGTTGTTGCAGAGCTCCTGATAAGCATGGGGCTGAGATGAAAGGAGATGTCAGGTTTAACAAAAATAACATATTATTATTATTAATAATTTACCTCAGGGGTACGACCCAATGCAATAATGACTGCTCGAGGCTGTGAAACTTCACCAACATTGTGAAAATGGCTAAGACTTGCTCAGCTCTTCCACAGTAGACCTTGTGGCAAGTTCAGCCATGGTGTGAGGAGATGCGATTCCCAAGGTGGAGACACTGCATCAGCCCCTTGTGATTCATGTAGGAAGGCTTGAATCAGATTAACTCGCTAGAAATGCAGCTTCCTCTGGAATCAAACTTCTAGTAATGTCAGTGACAGTTTTGTTTGAGAGAAAATTTAGGCAACGCTATGCCTGAGGCAGGATATACTTCATCCAGTGCCCTCTCTGATGGGAATCAGCACCCAGTGCTGTGGAGAAAGACTTTAGCTGGGGCTGCACTCAGACATGGTGTGGATAAATTCCTTCCATAGCACATCCCAGAGTATGCCCATCACTGGACAACGCAGGGAGGACAGAGTTGGTGGCTGCAGTCATCTTGGTTGCTCTTAACAATACATGCCTTGCAAACCTGCCTCTTGAGAAGCTTTTCAATAGATATCTTTGGGTCAGAACACAGCAAGATCTTGTTTTGTCTTACGTCTAAAAGCAAATGGTTTACCCATAAGGACAGACTTGGGTGTTTTTTGGTTTCCTTTCCATTTTTTTCCCCATAAACCACTATATAAGCCTGTATAAATCATAGAATCATAGAATCATATAATCACTGTGTTGGAAAAGACCTTAGAGATCATCCAGTCCAACCGTATCTGTCCACCACTAAACCACATCTCTCAGCACCTCATCCACCCGTCTCTTAAACACATCCAGGGACGGTGACTCCACCACCTCCCTGGGCAGCCTGTTCCAGTGCATGATAACCCTTTCAGTGAAGAACTTCTTCCTTATGTCCAATCTAAACCTCCCCTGGCGCAGCTTGAGACCATTCCCCCTCGTCCGATCATCTGTCATTAGGGAGAAGAGACCAACACCCACTTCTCCACAACCTCCTTTCAGGTAGTTGTAGGCAGTGATCAGGTCTCCTCGCAGCCTCCTCTTCTCAAGGCTAAACAAGCCCAGTTCCCCCAAATGCCCCTCTTTTTTTGAAGCAAGCCAAGTACTCTTAGTGGCGCCCATGACAACATGACATGCATCAAAGTTGTCCCTAAACACAGTCTTTTTTGAAGCTAGAGATTCAAATCTGCCCAGTTTACCCCTGGAAATGCAATGATCCTCAAGAGCATTACCTGAAAACCAGTTTGCACAAGCTGACAGTTTGTAATTAAGACTTTAACGTATGACCGTGTGTGAGCTTGTACTTGTTGCAACAGAAGCGCTGATGGGCAGACAGGAGCCCCAAGCCGGCTACCGGTGACAATACCTGGATACCGCAGCATGGCCTGATGGAGACTCTCAGGATTAGCAAAGCTGTGCCTGAGTCATCCCGTGTACAACCCTTGTGGGGCCATCTTAATCAAAGTAGCAAACCCGTCTGTGGTGTGGTGAGTAGAAGATTTGCCTTGTTAAGGTAAGTGGGGGAAAATTGCTCTGCGCTTTGCCAGGTGAAGTGTTAAATACAGGGTCCGTCACAGGGAAGGGCAGGAAAGGCTTGCTGGATTACAAAGGCCATTACTTAATGGCCATGCCATCCCTTGAGCCAAGGTTTAAAGTAAATTATTTAAATTATAATATGATGCCCTTTCCCCTGAGAGGTTCATAGGGCTACGCTAGCATGAATGAGTGAATGCTCCTAGCCTCCAGATGAGGCAGCCGCGGCATACGAGCTCCAGTCAGAGTGCTCAAAATGGCTGAAAAATGGACCCCAAGCTGAAAGAAGCAACAGTTTTGATACAAGTGAATTCCTCGCAGTCTCTCAAGATGAGTCAGTAGCTAAATCAGGTAAAACTGCTCTGGTCTCCTGACTCTTCAGCACTGTGTTTGAACCATTAGACTCATGCTTCCTTTTGTCCATTAGTGGCTTCATTTCTGTCTCATAGCATTAATTCAGGTTATGCGGCTTGCAGTGCTCCATATAAATGAGTTTAAGACCACACAGGTTCACAGGAATCGGTGCGGTCAGGAAATGCTACTCTGTCTCACTCACACCTGCCCATAAAGGATCCACTGGAATATTTTTAATTGTGTCTTGTCCCTTGATCAAGTTACTGGGGTAGTCACCACCTGGACAGAGTGTGGGCTTACCTGTCCCCTCAGCCTGCTTCTCTGTCCTGCTCTCCAAGTTGCCTTCATCCCATTTTGCACTTACCTTTTTCATTCCGTTTTCTTGACACAGTTTAGCCTTGGTTAACTATATTGAAATAATATGTAAAAAATATTCTTAATTGTAGGTCAAAACTGCTTCTCCAGTTAAGTGCTCTAATCATGTGTCTTTGCTGGATGTTTCTCAATAGAAAGTCAAGATCAGAAGTCTCCTCTTCATCCCTCTTTTCCCCCAGACAGGACTATTCATCCACGAGTGCTGTGACCACATTACATTATCCTCCATGATTTCCAAATGAAAAAAAAAAAACACCACCAACAACAACAAAAGCTGATTTTTCAAGCCCATGTCCTTGAAGGGAAGACCAGAGTATCCCATTTGGATATTTGCTGGCTAATGCCAGTCCAGGAACCAGTCTTTAAACACCATCTGTAACTCAAAACCATTGAATTAATGTTAAAGATAGCAGGAAAATTGAGGTACAAATCAGCTACAGGAAGGAACACATTAACAGTAGGAAGGAAGCAGCAAGTTCAGATAGCGGGGAGCTGTGCTGGTTTGCAATGCCTGGAATGAAGACATCCCCCTCCTTCCCAAAGCACGCTCTGGCATGCCCATGGGTTAGGCTGATCTCATACCAAAAGGCTGTGAGATATTTATGGCCCAGTCAGCTTCAGCCTCAGGCCATGCAAACGGAGCTATTGGAAGGTAATTTGGAGAGTTAATTTAACAACACTGAGTTTTTTCATGCAAAGATTGAAGATGCATATGCATTTTGTAGTTCCCAGCCAGGGAGCTGGGAGATCTGGGTGCCACAGCTCAGCTAAGACAACTGAGTGGGGGCCACCCTTCCTTCCCACCGACCCATCCCCACCAGCCTGGGTAACCAGCCCCATGGGCAACCAGCCCCATGACCGAGAGACTCAGTATATCAAAACTGGAGGTGATGGGGGCAGACTCTGCTCCTCACCCCTAAGGGCAAGGATTGGAGCAGCAGCCAGCTGTCCCAAACTTGAGGCTGTCAGCTATCCAGGAGGAGCTTTTAGGGCCAAAGAGGTCAGTTGAGCAGTGCTTTTTCTTCCCTGTCCCACTCCTCCCACTCTCCCTTACACTCTTGTTCTGTCTGCTGTAAATTGCAGCTTAATGCTCATTACCAAGTCAGCGAGTGTTAATGAGCAAGGAAAAGGAGGACATGGAGTGCACGGAGGCAGAGGGGAGGCAAGGGCCAGGCACCACCGCACCGCCTCTGTGCTGGAAGCCAAGCCCCAGCGTGTTGTCTCCTTGCAAATACTGCCTTTCCACCTACGGGCTCTCCTCTCTCCGTCTAGCCCCCCAAAACACAAGGGCAAACAGCAGAAGGCATGGAGCTTGGGGTGGCTGGGTGTGAGGAGAGGGGGTGCAGGGTCTGTAGCCACCCCAAAGCCCCCACCCTGCCAGGGGCAGACTCGTCACCCGTGAAGCGTGGCTGCCTGTGGGGATGATGGTCTTTCCTCACTGAAACCGCACTGAAATGTCTCCCTGTCTCGTGGCCTGTCGAGGTTTTGTCAGAGGATGCCAAAGCACCGACGTGGCAGAGCCTGCATCCTGCCTCTAGGTATCCCAATTTATATTCCAGTACCTTTCTCAGCGGTTTGTGATAATATGCCAGATTTTACACCCAAGCCGCTGAGGCCCTGGCATACTTCCCTGTCTGCCAACTGTCGTGGATGGAGGTGGGAATGGTGAAGCCGTCATCAGCCAACACTACCCCGGCGAGAGCGAGGTGCGCCGGACCCTCGAGGCCATTGTCCTTTCACGTCATCAGCTTGTTTAGATCAAACTGGTGCAACTTCCCGATGTGTATGAATCCTCAGGGATTTTGATTTAAATCTTTTAAGGTTGAAACATTTTCCCCTCCCTAAAGAAACGCTGTTTGACAATGAGATAAGTTTAATGGGGAATCCATATAGCAGTGTTAAGCACCTTGGCAAGATCCAAGGGTAAAACACACAGGTAGTAAATGCTTTGCAGATTGCATCATTTCCTGGAGCCCTTGGAGTGTCTTAACATCTTCTTGGGTTCCAGCATGGTGCTTACGATTTTATCAAAAGTCAGAATGCGTTTTTAAGGAGCCCTGCCTGGCCTGGAACACTGACATTTGAACAGAGAAAGAAATGATTTTCAGAGGAGAGGTGCGTGGCCTGGCTGCAGTCTGGAGGCTGACCCATCATCTCACGGTATTTCACGCCCCGCGCTCTGCATCGACTTTGGAGGGAACTACAGACACTGGTCTCCTTCATGCAGAGACACTTTATAATCAACCTGGGCTGCTCTAGCAAACACGAGCAGGGTGTATTAAAGATCCATGCCTTTCCCCCAGCTAGTGCACTTAACTAAGAAGCTTTACTTATTGAGTAAAGCTGGAGTTTTACAAAAAGCTCATTTCCCAAGTAGGCAGGAAAGGAAGAGTGCAGAAATTTTAAAGGCCTCAGCACCCTGGGTGCTCACTGAAAACTAAGTCCTTTTGAGAATCTGACTGTTAAGGTGTCACCATGGGAGTTAGCAGAAGCATTGAGCACTTGAGAAAAACAGACCTGAGTTTCATTGCCTGCAGGTGTACTTACCTAGAGTTTCTTTCTTAGGATAAGACTTCAAGAGAAAGTGGCTCTAACATAGTGGCTTGCTGCTCGCTCCTTTCTTCCCCCTCCCTTCTCACTCTTCAGTCAGACAGTTCAGCTCACTCAACCACTGGGAAACTATTCGTATTTTTTTGCCAGTTGAGTTTTCTGCCCTGTGGTGGGCTGTTTCAAAGCAGCGCTGAGCCCGATGCAAGGGACTTGGTGCACAGGAAGAAGAGGTGGTATCAGGAAAACCCCCTAATGTCAGCTCAGCCATCCACTGAAGGTCCACGCTCCTCTGCCACGCTGTCTGACCCCGCTGAAACATCACGAACCAGCACTGTTGATGAGGCCGATGCCCACGGCGGCTCTGGCTGGGCTGCTCTGAAAAGATGGCATAGGTTAGGGGTGTTTGAAAGCTTTCAGAAAGCTGGCACTAGGAGTGAAAGAATGAAGGTGCCAAGTCAACTTGTCCTAATTCCGCTTTGAAATCATATTGTAGCCACTTGTGTGCAATACAGACACTATTTTGTTTTCCTTCTTTAGGTAGCTGTGGACTTGAGGGCAGATCAATTGTTTTCTGTCTTTAACTTCACACAGAACCAAAAGAATGATTTTTCCACTCACTTTCTAGGTGCCTTATTTTAGCAAAAGATGTAAATACCCCCCAGCGGTTTCATGCTAACTAAACAAAAGCAATTCCTTTCTTACTAACCAGACCAGCAAATTAGAAGTTGAGTCCTCTTTTTCTATCCGTTTACTACTCTTTTAATCCTCCTCCCCATCTTTTCAAATCCTTGAGGGAAACAGATGAGCTTTAAGCATGCCCCGGAGGTCACTGTAGACGTATGTTTGTACATACACATTCACTGGAACCTTTGCGCTTCGTTAATCCACGCAGGTCATGATGAGCACACAAACGCCAGCCACCTCGGCCCTCAGCAACGATTTAGTAGTCTAAGCAAAGTGAAGACACTATTGTTAAGACTACATTGACCTCTTGAAAGGTATTATAGAATATTCACTCATCTGCTGTGAAGTATTATCATAAGTAAACGGATGCACATAAATGAATGAAGTACATTTCATGTCATAATACATAAATTCATTTGCTTCACAAATTGCAGGGTTGACTGTAGCCAGCTGACTCACTGAAAAATGCAATACAGTTTTGGAAGATAAACTACTATGTAAAAATTCATGTATTATACACATAGATACTGAGCTACTAAATGTACTGCACATATCCAAATGCTATCTGTGTAATAATTGCAGTGCCACAGATAAATTATTTTATCATGCACCTTTGCCTTTATGTGTTTTGCTGTTCACCAAGGGTTCAACCTTATCCCTCCACATTTCACCAGCATTGGAGCTTTGTACTTTTGGAAAGAAAGAGTGAAATGATGGCTGTCATGGAAATCACTGAGAAAATGAACTTAAATTTAAGGGGGCCAGAATGTGAGTGAGTCCTTGAAAGCCCTCAAGTGCCACAGCTAAAAATAGAGATTTTTCAAACCTGCCAGAGGATTAAAGACCATAATCCCCTAAATTTCAAGGGAGAAAAAAATGTATATTCTGATATCTCCGTAATGAATTTGTGAGTCCTGCAGTAAGACATTGCTTGATTTTTTTTCCCATTTATATTACAATTTTGACCAGTTTACTTGGACTTGCTAACTATGAAAGCGCTTACGCTTGTGTCTGTTTTTCACTTCTGTGGCTAATCCTTTGGAAGTCTTCGGATCTGGTTGTTGTTTCTGTGCAGCAGAGCGGGTGCATAAGAAGAAGGTCTAACCGTTTATGAAATTACCGCTGGAAGAAGAAGATACTGATCTCTTTTTGAGGGTGGTCAGACGTTGTAACAAGTGGTCAGGAGAGACTGTGGCACCTTCAGTCCTGGAAACAGCCAACTCCCTGGGAAACCTGCAGTAGCTGACCCTGCTCTGAGCCAGAGGAGTCGGATTGGGCGATCTCCAGAGATGCGGGTTTGGTGACGGTGAGATGCGTGTGTTAGAACCAGAATGAAATTAACATTTTGTGTGCTAAAAATTGCTGCATCGTTACATGTAGCAAAATAATAAGAGAATGGTGTAACATACATTGCAATGTTTTTCTCCTTTGAAAGTCGGCATTTGATATATGTCTGTTAGAAAGCGATATTTTACTTTAAAGTCAACACAGTCTCTCAAATACTATTCTTGGTCTTTTTAGATCTCTTTTCTTAATGCGCTCAAATGCTAAGCACCATTCCAAATTCATGTCAATATATCTATTGACATCTTTCTTGCTGTTTTCCTCTTCTTCTATTCTCTGTGGTATCAGTCTTGCCAACTGCTCCTGAGATCTTTGGTTATGATCCCGCAAAGCCCTTAAGCACATGCTTAACTTTAAGAATGCTCAGGACATTTCCTTTAACTGCTTTGCTGGGCTGGGGCCAAAGTGCTCAGTGCTCTATATACAGATCGAAATATAATAATTCACATACGGTTAGTTAGAAAATCACTGCAGAGTGTAAAATAAATTGGAACAGATTTTTCCCAGTCCTTTCACAGAATTTGGCCATGAAACACTACAAGATTCTACCAGCTCTGAATATAGTTTATAAATTAACAGAATTCAATTCATTAACATATGTCACGGAAAATATCTGTTTTATACTCAGAGTTACTTCCACATGCACATTTTTTCTCTCCCTCTCTCTCACGCACACGCACACTTACGAGACTTGGGCCTGCCTGACTCTGTTTCTTATGAACTACGTTCCTCAGCAAATGTCATAACTTAGAGCTTCTTAGAAAGTTCAGAAAATCTGCACAAATTGCTAAGTAAAAGTTCATGATACATTAAAGCTCTTAAAAGACATTCTGGGGGAAGGTGTACGGAAGTTTACCAGCGGTCTGCAGATAAGCACAAACAAGGCAGAGATGCAAACACAAGACCAGCCCAGCAGGGTCAGGCCAAAGGTCTGAGTTCTTGCTATACCAGGTGCCCAGATAAGGGCACAGGAACAGGGCAAATGTATCGTGGCATTTATATATCCAAAGTTTATTCATGCAGTTTCCAGCAACCGGTAGCTCAGGTCTTCCCAAGCCAGAAGTGGTAGACTGGTATTTACTAGTACATGGATTTTTTAGCGTGTTTAATTTAATTATTTTGTCTAGTGTCTTTTTTAATCTGTGTAAACTGCTGGCACTCACAAAATCCTGTGGGAAGGAGTTCCACAACTTAAATCAGTATACCACCAATCACTTACTGTTTGTTGTGAACATGCTTATTTGCTTGTTGTCTCGTGCAAGAACTAGGGGCAGCAAATGAAACAGCAGTTCGCTATTCACCTTCCCTGTGTCATTCATGATTTTATATTCTACTGCAACATCCCCCCTCTGACAGCTCTTTTCTCAGTTAAAAAAAATCCTCCTCCATCTAATCATTCCCCTGTAACATTCTTTGTATAAAGGAAGAGCTGATGTGCTGGAAGAGGCAAGCTGTCTGCTTCAACAAGGTGCTTCTAGGGGAATTTGAACTCCCAGGCTAATGAGATCTGGACGAAGAGATTTTGCCAAGTTGTGATGGCTTAAACTTTAGCATTGTGGTAATGAACAGCTCCTCGTGCATCTACTAGAGTCTGCATGCTGCTAGATGTGAGCTGTAAAATAATATCATACATGAATGGCATAAGCAAGCCATGCTTTCTTTTTACTGCTAAAATGAGAGAACTCTTTTAAGTGAACAAAAATTCCTCCAACTTGTTCATGTGAAGCGTTCTGCTGGCTCTGAGAACCAGAGCTTGCATCTCTCTTTTTGTATCATTTGAGACATAGCAGTGGAAGATTGAATGGTGAAGGTGAGGCCAGCTTCTTCCTTGACATATTTACTTCAAACTAAC
Source organism: Eurypyga helias (assembly GCF_000690775.1). Lineage (NCBI taxonomy): Eukaryota > Metazoa > Chordata > Aves > Eurypygiformes > Eurypygidae > Eurypyga > Eurypyga helias. The sequence goes on along the minus strand of NW_010225183.1, from coordinate 19,778 downwards.
TTTGTGGCGTTTTGTGTGGTTTGTGGGTGCACGTGTGTGTATGTGTGTGAGAGAGAGTTCATTGTACACTGCTAAGTGTAGGCAAAAGAACGGGTCAATGAACACCATGACTACTAAAAACTGGATTATGCATTTCAGTTGGGGGGCTGAAAACAACAGAATAAACAAACAAAAGATTCTAGCTTTTTTTATGTCATGCTAAAATTCCTCTTAGCAGAGTACTGTACGTATTTGAGACTGCAAGATTACCTCCAGCTCCGATAGCCAATATTCACACATGCTTCCGGGTGGTCTTCTCCCCTGATAAAACAGTTATTGTTAACCTGCTTTGCATTTCTCATAAGCTGTGCTTATTGCTGCATTTGTTCCCATAGCATTCATTCAAGTCTGCTCCTGCTGTTACGCTTTGAGACCATGAGATGTGTTGCTAAAACACCTAGAAAACCAGAGGCTAATGCACGGCCTTTATTTGCAAGTGTGTTACCTTATGGACCTCAGTTAATCCAGTACTAAAATGGAATTAAATCTTGGCCCCATGCATGCCAGCAGCAAAACTCACACTGACATCGAGTTCAGGAAGCTACTGACTTCTGCCCTGCCAAATGTTGCAAATCTGTCTGTGCTGATGACTGTAGAGCGAGAAGTGAGATAGAAACACAAGGATTCAACCTCAAAACTTGGTGCTGCTCTACGGGAATCGGTAAGTCTTACATTGTGTCTCCTAATGAGCATTCTTTCTCCTTTTTTTCTTGGCTGCTTTTTCAGTGTTTCTTGTGTGTCCAAGAAGGGTGAGCACTGGCTGTGCATCCAAATGTACCATGTACAGTGCGTCTGCACTGGGATGTTAGTGAATGTTGGCATCAGGAGATTGGCAAGGGAAGAGCCCCATAAGAAAAGCCTTTTCTTTAAAAATGTTCTTCTGTGCCCCATGGCTGAGGGGTAGATTTTAGTGCATGTCCAATGTGTTGCCAACTTTCTCATCACTGTGCCTGAAAATTTGTGTCTTACTGTCCAAAGTGCTGGTCTAAACTTTACATGATGTTCTGGAAGGGCCAGCTTTTCAAAACATGGGCCCAGAGGTGCACCTGGTATCTGTTCTTCCTTCTCCAACAGCTGGGAATCCAGCGTAATGCACTTGGCTGAATGTGGGTCTTATTCTGGAATGAGTCTGCTGTCCCACATGAATAACAAAACCCCATCAGCTTTTTCCTAGGGGTCACCTTAATTTCCTTAGTTAAAACATAAATAGTGATGCTACCCTCTGTTCTAGCTGTGGCTCTACTTCCTTTGTGCAATGTATAAATACAAAGATATCGCCTTAAGAAGGTGTAGTACAGATATTCTATACTGAGATATAGGACAGATCATCTCAAAGGTAACAGTGGGTAGCACGGACACAGTTCTTACAGGACTCCAGGCCAGGCCAGACTTGGCGTGATTAACTACCATTAGCACTCGGAGCTTAGACAATGCCACATTTAAAGTACGTGGGTGGCTTCAATCCATTTCCTAGTGGGCAAGTGTCCACATGACGAGAGCACCGCTAGAACTGGCACTAAGTGGTACACTGGCAGTTTACCCAGAGCAACCGATGGAAAGGATCCCAAGACAGGGACGCTCTCATGTTTCTAGGAGGGTGTTTCCTAGAAGGTTTGTAACAAACTGATGGCTAAGCCAGCTGTCCTGCCGCTTGGCCTGTATCGCTAAGGTGTTAACATGGCACCTTTCCCATTCCCTAAAGACATGTTTAATCTTTGACAAGGTATGGCGTTTGATAGCAGTGTTGTTTACACATGCGTGTGCTCAGTCAAGCTGAGGTGTGCTGCACTCTTAATGCTGTATCACTCACTGAATGGTCTTCTGAACTCTTCTTCTGCTAGCCTTTTACTGCTGCATGGAGAGAAAAATGGCCACATTTTAATCACTGAGCCCTATTTTCTTAGAGGTAGTTCTTTCCACAAGGATACAATCTATGAAATCCTTTAGTCATAAGAAATAAAGCCAATGATTGATTTGTATTCTGCAATGCACCCTCTGGCTAAAACCAAGTTATAAGTACCAAATGGTTGAGACGGGGCTTGTGAAAGGGCAGTTATGTGAGTGGCACTAGAAGAAAAATGTTAATAAAGGGCAGTCCATTGAACTGAGGTTAAATACTTTCATACGTCTCAACCAACCCAGAAATGTCCCTGAATTCTCATTAAAAAATGTTCTTTATAATCGGATGTTTTACCTCATTAAGGAAGGGGGATCTTGAGGATCAAGAAATATCACTTCATTGCGGAGAAATAAAGGTAACAGGGATGTAGCTTTAAAAAATCCTTTATTCCTTTCATTTTCTTTAAGCATGTCTTACCTCTTCTGTTCATTTGTCTGAGCTTTATTTTATTTTTAAAGTTTGGGGTTTTTAAATGAGTGAACTTAAAGAAATTTGGAGGCTTGCCCCTGACAGTGTGCAGGCTCATTTGTGCTCCTGAAGCAGAGCCGAGTCAGAAGGACAGCCAGTCTTCCCACCGCCACGTTGGCCACCAGCCCTATGACCAGCCCTGCTCACCCTCCCTTTCCCACCCCAGTGCCCTCCGCAACACCCCCTGGGAACAGGCAGAATCTACTCCCAAGTAAGTGTTTGAGGCTTTGGGGTTTTCCACACTGGGCTGCAAGTCTCAGAGAAACAAAACCCTGCCAGATATATACCAGTACACTCCTGTTTCTGGGTTAAAAATAGCCAAAATCCCAATATACTGGGAAAGGAATTTACAAAACTTAGCAAAAGCCGGTGGGTGTTTGATTCGTGGTTTGGGATGTCATCAAGTCTGGCCGACCAAGTGTTAGCTTGCAGGAGTTTAGGCACACAGTACAAAGCTTGGGTTTAATCCAGATCATTGTGTGCCTCACTGGTGGGATTTTGGATCTGGCACGTCGGTTTATCCTGCAGTTGTGCTAGTTTTCAGCTGTGCCACGCAGTACAACCTGGGCTTTGGAACGCTTTGAGGATGCTAACACCTCATCTCTAATTTAAACACATAGAAAGTCCCTGGGAAGTTTGCTTTGTATTATCATTTGCCAAGGGAAGTGAATGATAAAAATGGGGTGAATTGACAAGCTGAATCTAGCATAGGGATGTGCGTGTGTTAGGGAGAAGACCTGTGATGGACAGGGGGATGTACTTGAGTGGAGATTCCCACTCCGTGACCAGCAGAGAGCTGACCTGATACAGCAAATGGACTGATCTCCGAGAAAATGTTTCTCCCTCCTTAGGAAGGGGTTTCACATCTGTGAACATCTTTCTCCTGCATCAGGGAACAGCATATACCTTGATTTCAAATCATATACATGATAAGCCAACATTTGGTTTAAATTTAAAATTAGGATGAAAAAGCATTTTCATAAGTGCATGAGCTCAATACCCATTTAGTTACAGTTGGCATGTTTGAAAGTCAGGGCACATTCACTTTTGAACTCTTCTTTATAAAAAGTTTAACCTTTTTTGTTTAGCAAATGCTAGATTTTGAACAAGTCTGTCTGTATTGACTGAGTAGTGTTTTTTCTGCTACAGAAGTGTTTAATCCTGAGAAAACTCAGATCTGAAAACCTCTTCGTTGGCTGAAATGTTCAAAGATTTAACAAATTCAGCAAGTGGGAAAATTAATCTTTGAATAGAAGAAACAATCTGACAAAATAAGCCATAAAAGTAGGTGCCAGGTGTCGTAAGGAAGTTCTTCATGCAGCACTTGCTTAATGTATACTCAAAATGCATCCACTTTTGTTCGGAGATCCAACAAAACATATGAAATTGGGTTACACCAATTCTCTTGATCTATGAATCTTCCACTGTGTCAAAGATAATACACCAAACAAACTTACATGTAAATGGTGTGATAAAATGATATACTGTATACATTATCATCCATTAATATTGTTGGGGCTAATGCATTTCATCTGTCATACACTTTGTTTTGTATTATCCCCACCTTAGTAAAAAAATACCATGAAAACTGCTAGATTGCCAGTCATGCCGGCTACCTGCTGGAAAGCAAAAAGTCCAAGGACACGTTTCCCATCACTGTTTTACCCGCGGCTGCTGGAGAAGAAGGAAGCAGTGTGGTCTGGTTGTCAGGAGAGGTGGGTTCTGCTCTGGGCATTTTCGCTGTCCTCTGGGCAAGCCGCTTCATTTCTTTGTGCTTGTCTCCCTCTTCCACTCATTGCCCTGTCTCTTGTTTGCAAATAAGTGGAGCTGCATGTGTTTTCACAGTAACTAGTGTAACGGGCCCCACGCTCGGCAGAAGTCTTCAGGCTCTATAGTATAGCGTAGTAAGTCAAAAATAGCAATTCATAATAAGATGAGAGACTCTGAGATCACGCTGACCTTGAATTCTCTGCTGTCTTTTAACAGAGAGAGGGTGAAATTGGACTGAAACAGCCCCCTCATTTTGTGTGGAGCCACCAATGACCCAGGCTGCATTTGAACCACAGCCCTAGAGGCAAAAGGCTTTGCGTCTCATTGCCAATTCACAGCGAGAACATGACTTGAGCCCACACACTAAGGCTAAGCAAGGGCTGAGTGTTACTAATCCTTCTTCACATATCTACACCTATTAAAATCACATGTGTTTGCAGGACTTGTTCCTTTAATGTGAAGACTGTCCCTTTCGTAACATAGTCTTAAATCAAATAAAAAATTGGAATGATCTACCAAAAACAAAAAGAAAAAACCCAAGAACCAAATGCAAGAAGAATACGTGGCTTTCTTCCTCAGACATATTGTGCTGAATGGTGTTGTTTGGCTTAAACTGAAACGTTATGTTTTTAGAAGTCTGAGAAGAATGTTTAGACATAATGGTTTAAAAGACTCATTATCACAGGTGCTGCACTTTATTCTTCGATTCATTATTATTACCAGAAAGGCCACCTCTGCAAAAGCTGCCTGACAGTGTCCCTCCCGCTGGAACACTTGCCCTTCTCACTGGCTGCATAATGTGTGGAGGGCAGGATTATCCGACTCGCTAACCATCCCTCTCGGCCCACGCGGCTCCAGGATGCTGGGGAAAATCTACTTGGATAAGATCTTTCAGATTCTGACTTTCAGTGACCCTGCGACAGAACAAGATATAAAACTGCGGCTTTTTAAAAAATGCCAGGTAGTTACCTTCAGCTGTTAACAGATTTCCAAATTCCTGACAATTTATAAGCATCCATTATAGTTCTTTCTTTTTTTCTTCATGTAAATTATGGGTATTAGACCTGAAATCCTTAAAGAGTTCTCATGAAAGACCATTAGATCCCTCCTGATGCTTGCATCCCCATGGACCAGGCATTTCAGAAAGGAGACCAGGTAGAGTGATGGAAGACCAGACTGCTTTAAAAAAGAAAGGTTCTCTGATTTTTTCCAGCCAACAATGGCAGCCAGGGGTGAGTGGTGGCTTGTCCAGTGCTTTTGTGAGCACAATCACAGTGCTCATGGGCTGTGTGTTGTAACTGCAGTTGGTCAGGATATCATTTTGAGCCTTTTACTGATACATGTGCAATCAGGCAGAATAAATTTTGTAATTAATGATGTCTTGCACATCATACTGGTTTTTCCCTGATGCTGATGGGAAGTTATCACAGGTAAATCACACCTGTCTGGCAGCTGAGCAGCCTAAAATGCATAATGCCAAGATTCCTTCTCCTACGGTCTCTGTACCCATAATTCCAGTCCTACGTTTTCCCTTCATAAAAAATATTCCATTCTTGGAAACATTGCTTTTCCAGCAGAAGCTCCTATCACCACATCAACACCTTCACATATCTTCCCCAGGATGTCAGTCACCTCTCTTAAAAAGTCATCTGTAAAGACAGCTTTTTTAGCTATTGCTATAAAAACACAGCTCCTGAAACCCAGTGGTCTGTGGGGCATGGATGGATGTTCTGTCTGGGAGATGTCCTGTCATGCCAACTCCAAGCCGTCACTTCCCAAGATCCTGCAGGGAGTCTGGTTCTTTGCTAGAGGAAAAGAGGGCCAAGGGTTTAAGTTTAAAATACATGAATATTTTACTAATGCTACTTTGTCACATAAACAAATAGTGTATTTTTCATATGTTATGCAGTTATGACTAAGAGATAGTCTGCATGGCATGAAATAAGAAATAATGGCCCATGAAGTCAGGGATAGAAGGCAAAGTATCCACAGAGCAATACAAAGAAGTTGTTCCCATTGTACACAGCATGGGGAGCCTCTCATCCTTTGTTCGTTCTCTCTTCTTCATCTGTTGTTGAAATTATTTTCAACAAAAGACAGTATAGAAAATAACGTAGCCTTCCAGTGCCCCGCTGCATATCACACTCAGTCAGAATAAAAACACTTTGGTTTTATAAGGAAATAAAGATGTAATGTTCGTTATGAACACACATGACCAGACTCAAGTAATCAAATCCAAGCCCTGTCATCAAGGAAAAAAAAAAAATCTGATACTAAAACCAAATAGGGCCAGGAAAAGCCTCAAATGTCTTTACTCACTCCAACTACCAACACCTGCCATTCAGCATCAGTGCCCAAAAGATGTCAGGTGTTATAAAAACAACGTATTTGTTTAATACCCATGTATTTTTCAGATGAATTCCAGGAAAATAACCCCAAGGTCGGTCAGAGAAGAGCCAATCAAGCAGTTCGCTCCTTGTGAATCTCTAATGAGCTCTTGGGTGCCCGGTTGCTGTGAGTCTGAATGGGCCTCTCAGTGCAGTGGTGAGCTCCCAGTTGATTTTCTGTTTTTAGTGAACACATATTTTCATTTGAAGCCACTGCAGAAATCATTCCATGCTGAAATCAAGCATTCCTGAATCTTATAAACAAACAGTATAAATAAAGAAGCCAGGCCTTCAAGTGTGACTTTGTTCTAGGGAAACATGAAATGCAGTGCATCACACACACTCACTCACAGTCTCTCTCCCCACCCTCTTTTTAATTTATACTTTCTTTTATTTTCAGGGTTTTAAAAAAGAATTACATAGCATAGAACAATTGGCCATCAAACCGAAAGAAAAAAAGAAAGTTTCCAACCTTTACTCGGAGGTTGGAAATGCTGCAGACAGAAATTGTTAAGTCCTTAACATATCAATCCAGAGTTGTATAATTCACATCCAGAGCTGCTACCGAGTCACGGGGGGGGTGACTTAATATGTTCCCCAAAGTCCATTATGTTATCCATATCCAGGAAGATATCTGTGCCAGGGCTTTCTTGAATCAAAGCGATGTCCACCATTCTTCAACAGTGAGCCTGCTGAGATTTTTTTTTTTTTTCCCCTCCCAGTTCCTGGCAAATAGATATCTGGCTCTAGTACATGCCAGATTGATGCACTTTGCGACTGATCCCTTAATAATATTCAAGTCTCCTAGCCCCAGAACACAAAAGCTCAGCAACTGCACAGATATCTACCTCCAATATTTTTTACTGATATAAAAAAATCCTGTTATCTCCCTCCCCCAAAATGCACTCATTCTCTTGTGCTAGACCTCACAATTTTTAATTTTTATTTTTTTGGGGGCTTTCATATAGGTCTAGCAAAAAACAGATTTATTTTTAGTGTTATCAAATGTAGGGAGAGACTGTAAGTGAAAGGGTGTGAGGACAGAGGGAGGGAGGAGGAGTGTGTGTGAGTTTTACACTTGGGGACTACATTATGTCGATGCAATATTTTCTAATACGTGTATTCATATTAAGATGCCCTACGTGACTTCAGTGCTTCCTCCATCATACACAGCTATTAGTCTTAGGCCAAGTCTGTGTGTGGAGCTGTTTTCCAACTCTGATTAAAAATGCCAAGGATATAATTATTAAAAAGATTTAAAAACACCTATTGCAAATAAAGCATTTTTCAGAAATCAAGAGCTAAAATTAAACAGCCTGGTCTGGCTTGATTTCTTATGCTTTTATTGATATACCCCTATGAGACTAAATGGATAGAACTATTTTATAACATTGTGCTGCTGTATAATGCTCTTTAGTTGCAATATCATGATATATTAATACATACCCACACTCCAGTCTTCAGCAGTTCCTTTCATCTGAACAGATGAGATCTAAGCCACTTCTTTTCAGTCTTTTTTTTTATTTGTGGACCCTTACAAATTTCCTATAAAAAGTATGGCCCCCTTCAGAACTTCCATACGCAGAGATTGCTACGTAGCATCTGCAAAGCGGTTTTCCTCAACCTTTTATTGGTAAAGGTGGCCAACAAGGCTGCAGGAGTCTGTAGGTCACAGACTGAAAACGTTTTCTAAGACCTTGCAAGTTAATTAAACCGCAACCCCCTTACCCATCCGAGCAGCAATGCAGAGGTGCTAGCCAAGGGACAGAGAGGATCATTGTCTGCCCAAGAACACACCCATAGGCAGAAACTTTTGGTGGGACACCTATTTCCAGACGCACTGTTAACCTTCACTCTTCTTGGGCAGCGACACGTCTGTCCGGGTGAAGAGTGGGCACCGAGATTTGAAGGATTCGTGCAATGAAGTCAATGAGCCTGTGCCTACAGTGTGGCTTCACAAGGAACCTTTTGCTGTATTTTCAGTAGCACCGAGACTTTTTAAACTGTAATCAAGCTTTTCCCCTGTTCTTTGGATGATATAAAAATCACTGCATTCATGATGTTGTGGGTTTCTTTTTTTTTTTTTTTGTGGTGCTTGTTTATGATATATGAGGAAGACTTAAAAACTGTAGTCAAAGCTATTTCTTTGCTGCTTGTTTGCATTGCTAGTATAGGTCTTATCTTTCAGAGCAGACTACACTGCCACTGGAGAGCTAAAAAAAAAAAGGACAGCCCATTAAGTGAAGATCAGAAGTTGAACAAATTGGGAAGCTACTTTTCAGGGAACTGTTAAAATCATCTGGTTTTGCTTATTTGCTCTTAAACTATAACCTTGTGAAATGTGTGGTTGAGATTAAATCATTGTCAAAGTTTCAGCCCCTGTGCCCTTCCATTACAATGTGTGAGAGTTCCCCCTGCGCATTCTGAGATAAGTCTGGACTATTTTTGTTAGAATAGTTAGTGCATTCAGAGCGACTTGTTCCAGTGCAGATAAGGCAAGTGGTGCTTTATGATGTACTAGCTGGTCTTGCTGAAGTGTGTTACAACAGGCTAAGTATCACTTCCTCGTCTACACTGGCAATTTGCAGTAAATTGGGACATTCTAGTTAAGCTTTTGTAACAAAAATCTTTTACAGTCCTCAAACTGCTACAGACCCTAAAATGAGCTGCAGCACAGAGATTCCCAAACTGTGCAGAGTAGACCACTGCTAGTCTATGGGAGGATGGTGGGTCTTGGTGCTTTATTTTCCATTTTTGAGGAATGCAGCTGATGACAGTAAGATAAAATTAAAAGCTAAAGGCAATCAATATGTGCATTTTTTTCCCTAACATAATTCTTCCAGTGGCTTTAACCGTAACAGAGATCTGTTGTGATCTCAGCTGGAAAAGGAATTGGATTTTATATTTGTGAGTGGGAGAAGGGGTTCACAGTATAACCCCCGTGTGACGATGGTCTTAGTAACACCGAACCAGCAGTGTGGTGAGCAGCGGGACTCGGGCAGTCGGCTCTCCGTGCACCGTCCCCATGTGGGCTCTCTGCTGACACCCACACTGCCCTCTCCCTATGGACCTTCCCTCTGCTGGGTGCTACTTTGAACCTCTCTTACATTCGTTAAATTTGAAGATATAAATATTGTTGATTTTTCAATCTCCTATCATATTCAGGTGAAGTTGATCTATGGTTACAAATGTTACAGCGTGATGAGGTGAGCCACTTTTCTCCAAGAAGCCAAGATAAAAGAGGTGAGATTGTCAGCCAACAAACCTCAGGAAAGTTAAACTTCACATATCTCTCTGATGAAAAACAAGCATAATAAATCTTTTAGAAAGTAAAACAAAACAAGGGCGCACTGTGTTTTTAAGAGAAACAAATCCAGAAGGATTTTTCAGAAACTTTTAAGAGTTCTGGTCAAAGTTATAGTAGAGTATCACATATTCTCTTGAATTAATGTTGGTGCCAGTTCCAGAGACTATATCCCCAATGTCCCAATATTGGTATTTCCCTTAAAACCACAGTTCCTGGATGGCTGTCTCTCTTTCTCTGTGCTTTCTTTATTAAAACCCGGAAATGTCTATCCTTTATGGCCTTTATGGTCATGATTTGAACTAAAGAATGCAAACTGGACTGGACTGTAAACTGGCTTAATACTCCAGACAATAAATTCAGGGCATACAAAGACGCTTTCTGTTGTCAGCTTGTAGTTCTTTCCTTCTACAAAGTATCTCCATTCTAATTGGGGTTCAGCTCTTCTGGATGTCAAACTTTGGTGTGCAGCCTATGCCAGTCCTTTAGGCACTGGCTGCAGTCAATGGAGCAAGACAGGTTCTTTAGCCAGGTAAGTCATCACACAGTGCAGATATTTTAGCTAGCTGGAATGAGTCAGAGTTTGGGGCTCTTTATCACCTATACAGGACACTCAGATGGCCAGCGTAAAGCTGGGAGAGACAAAATATTCTCTGACAGGTTACTGTTGCAGATGATCTTCAAATTAGCCTGTTTTCACTGTCCTTTCCTGCAAAATATAAGCAGCACCCTCTGTGTGTCCTGCTGATGCCAGGGAGGTGAACCTGGAGACAGGAGGACCTGTTCAGTCACAGACAACAGAATTGTGGGAAAAGGAGTGAAAGCCGTCGGTGATGAAAGGGCAATACAAGATGATACTATTTTATAATGTTATGTGGTTGGAACTGGAGGAAGATGAGTTGGAAATAGAAATGTGGTGCTTTTTTTCTTTTTTGTTTGTTTCTTTTTCCCCAGAGACAAACAAGTGTTGGAACAAAATTTGCCTACAGTGGGAGGGGGTTTCTGTCTTGAAGTCTTTAAAACCAGGCCAGATGTCTTTCAAAATGAAATACTGTAGCTCAGCTAGAAATGACAGACTTGAGGCAGGAACCACTTGTTGAAATTCAATGATCTCTGTAATACAGGACCTCAGAACTGAAGATCATAACAGTATCCTAAAAGTCCTGGTTTTATTTATTTGTATTAAAGTAGTGCTTAGATCCAAATAACATCTGCTTGCAGAAAAAAGAAAATTAGTATAAATTTTTTGCATTAAATCAAAACTAACATTGCTATTTTCTGCTAAACATTGTACATACGGTTAGTAAAAATAGGTAGTCCTTGCCAAAAGAGCTTATTATCTGCATTTTCAAATACAAACATCTAGCTTTGTGCACATAAAGAATCTTATGGATTTTGGTAACAGATTCATGCACACATGACGTAATTGGTGCAAAGGTATTTCTGGGCATGTCAAGTATGGGAGGCACAATGGATGGGTTTCTGTGGAAGCTCCCTGCATGTCCTGAGGTGGGTATAGACAGGCATTGATGACAGCACTTATTTCTCCAGACAGGAACATCTTAAGCTCTGATTTTGCAAGCTTTTGGTTATTCTCCCAAGGGGAGTGGTGGGAGTTCGCCACTTTTCAGGTCTGAAACTAGGAGGAAGGAAGGAGTTTCATATTCCTACAAGACAGTACACTGCTGCCTTACCAACTTTCCTGTAATTGTCAATGTTTCAGTCATAAATCATGTAGCTGTAGTGCCACAGAAAAGTATGCAAAATGGGCGGCATGTACTATTTTAGCTATGCTCTCTGCTCCTGCCCGGACTTGGATTGCGTTAGGCCAGGGGGACAAAGAGAATGAGCTGGAGAACATGTGCATATTGATAGCACTGTGCAGACTTCTCCCAGACCCCTCTGTACACAGACTTCTTCAGCCTGGGCCACCGAATGAATCCACAGCCCGCTGTTACGCTGATTTATGTGATCTCTGCTCTCTTCCACAGCCTTCTTTAGCAAAATTACTGCCTCAGCTCTCCGCCTTTGAGAAGGAGGCTAAGCTAAGAAGGCTGTCAAGGCGGAGAGAGAAGATGGTGCCTCAGGCAAGCAGCGGAGATGCCAGTTCTACCACAGTGCCTTGAATGCCAGATCATGTCTTCCCACAGGTGCAGACGTCTTGAGGGTGCTGTTGCCTGAAGAATTACAGTGGCTCTTGTACAACCATGAGTTGTTGTGAAAAGGGTGAATGGAGCGGGTGCGTATGGTAGACCTGTGCCCCAGGTAAAAGAGCAGACAAAATACACTGGTTAATGCAGGACCCACCCTTGCCCTTTGTGCCTCCCTAATTAGAAATAAAAGTTTCCAATGGAGTTTTACATCCACCGAATGCTTTGAAATCCACACACGGTGAGGATTTTCTGTGAGACATGTGCTGAGCATGGGTTTATATTTGTCTTTGGGTTTGAAATTGGAACCTCCTTTCTGGTCAGGGCCAGGAAGCTCTCATCTGCAAAACAGAGCTCTGTAGGGTTAGCGTCCTTGAAAGCAGCTAGTAGATCCAGAGGACTGAGACAGAAAAGGAGGAGAGCAGCGCCCTGGCTTGCCTTTTCCAGAAGCATGCTTTCTGAAGGAGAAATTAAGTCAAGAAAGACTGGTTTGAAGAACCAGAGCAGAACTTTCCCGAGACCTATTGCCTCTTCTCAGTCTGGTAGATGAAGGATGTTTGGAATCACTCCTGTTACATCATCCCCCTACACATGACTCCCCACAGTGCTTGCAGGTCCACCTCTTCTGTTCCATGTTTCTAGGGATCCTGAATTAAGTCAGGACAAGGAGCCCAGACGTCAGCTCTGCTGGAGCTAATTGCAATACTTCAGGCTGCAATACGTTTCCCAGAAAGGACCCTGCTCCTGTATGCCTGCCAACTGCGCCTCTCCAGAGACACTATCTAGAGGCACCAGCAGCAGACAGAGCCTCTGATGCAATAAATCTTGGGAGCACTCCTGAGACGTCGGGAGAGCACTTGATGTTGCTGCTATCCTGATTGTTTTGGATAGCTCATTGTCACCTAATTGTACTGTAGGAAGGTCTGCCCATTCCCTCCTGTCTGCTTATTTGTGCCCTCAGGCTATGTAAAGACTGCAAGTGCCTGAAACAACAGCCAACCACAAAGTCTCCAGTGCCACTCTTTTGGTATGCGCTAGCTCAGATTCCTTGTTGCAAGAAAAACCTCTGTCTGTGGATAAATGGCAGCACATTTTACAAAGAGAGAGA
>NW_010225183.1:2172-6621 GCF_000690775.1 Eurypyga helias | reverse complement strand
CAGCAGGACTCTGTCTATCTCCTTGGCTGACCTGAAACTGCTTGATGTAGTTGGGAGGCCTTTGCCAAATGAGAAGGAGAAAAAGGAAGACATAAGCTTCAGGAGCTGGAGGAAAGACTTCTAAAAGAGAATTATTAATCAGAAAAATTATTAGTTAGGAAATAGCAAAATACAGTAAATGTCTATTATAAATGGCATGGTCAAGCTATTAAAATACGTTCAAAGAGAAGTTAAGAAAGATTTTCCTGAGAACTCTTACTTTGTTTATGCTTTAATAGATCAACTATTAATTAACATGATTGTAAACTTTCTATGGCAGGAGCTTGTTTGCACATGCAGTGGCATAGTGGTGGCTCTGTGCAAAATATTGGTAACTGTTGATTCCATGGTGAAATTATGTTCCTGTAGTTTTGTGTAAGATGAAAATCTGCATTGGAGCCTTCGGTCGCTCCCAGGAGGAGTGCACTTCTTGTGGAAGTGCGGCTGCCAGCCTGCAGACCTGGCTGGGGTCTGGGATGGTGTTTAACTCTGGCCTTAAAGGAAACACAGTACTCATTCACTTCCTAGCCTAAATTAAAACTTCCTGTCTTAGCCCAAAATTACATTCTCTCGGTCAGCCTCCATTGCCACCCTTATGGACTGCATTATGAATACGGCCATAGGCTGCTCTGAAAATCTGAAGAATTAGAGAGAGAAAAAAGATGAGGCAAGAAACACTGGTGCACTGAAAAGCATGAAACCCAGCTGGACTGATTCGGAGAAAAACTGAGGCACAGGAGAATGCATTGACTTGCTTGTGGCCTGAGGATAGCTCAGCTGGGGTGTGATGGGATCACTCCTCTGACTGGAGATCTGTGATGGACAGATACAGGCTCTTTAGGAAAGATGGGCAGGAAAGAAAAGCAGAAGGTGTATGCTCTACGTGAAGGAGCAGTATAAATGGATGGGAACAGGAGACAGGCCGGCTGGGAGCTTGTGGGTCAAGTCAGAGGAGCAACCAGTAAGTTAACACTGTGATGGGTTTATGGCAGATCACCTGATTAGGGTGAGGAAGTCAATGAAGTCTTCAAACAATTCAGAGTCTCCAGTTCACAGCTCATGGTGGTATTGGGAGATTTTAACCCCCCTGACTTCAGCTGGAAGGGCAAGACCATGGGATGCAACAGGTTCAGAAGGTCCCTGGAGGGTTTTGAGGAAAACCTTTTAACAGATGGTGGGTGACAGTCTCCTAGACCTGGTACTCACAAACAAGGAATAATTGAGTGGGAATGTGATAATTAACAGCAGCCGTGGCTGTAGTAAGGCTGCAGTGACTACAAAATAGTGGAGACGCAATCCTGTTGGAAGTGAAGAAGATAAGCAGTGGAGCATGAACCTTGGGCTTTGGGAGAGCAGGCTTTGGTGTCCAAATTAGGACGTTACATTCTGAATGGGTGGACGACTAGATCCGTAAAAGATGGTTTGGATGACCAAGCTGAACGGATAGTTGTTAATGGTTGAACCTCTGGTTGTAAGTGGCAGGTAGGTTACTAAAGGGCCCTATCCTGGGGACTGTCTTCTTTGACATTTGCATCAATGACCTGGCGGAGGTCTCATCACCTTTGCAGATGACACCAAGTTGGAGGGGCCAGCTGACATGTTAAAGGGCAGGGCTGCCATCCATAGGGACCTAGAGAGGCTGAAGGAGTGGGCCAACAGGAACATTATGAAATTCAACAAGAACAAATGCAAAGTCCTAATTCCCAGCTGCCTCATCTCTGTCCTTGGAGGTTTTTGAAACCTGACTGGACCAAACCCTAAACAAATGGGTCTGAATTCAGAGCTAAACCTGCTTTGAGCAGGAGGCTGGACTAGAGATGTCTTCATGTCCCTTCCAACACGAGTGGTTCTGTGATTGTATGGTATGATCAGATAATCCTGTGTTGTTAAACTTGATTGTTTTAAGAAGTTACTACCCTGGTGCTGACTATTGCCATCCATCAGCCAGAACCCCTACAGCTGGAATGCAGCTGGCGCATGTTCATGTTCCTAGACCATTGCAAAACTAATCCCTTTTACCTCATATTGCAACAGACTACAAATGCATACACAGCTAATTACTGTGTGTCAGTTGAAAGGGCAGTCACTTCTGGCTGAGGGCATGCTCGTGGCTTACAGCTTGCTAGGTTCATTGCTTACCTCCATCTGCTCTCCGCCACAACTCACCTACAGGACCACCCCCACTGACACTACATTAGCACAAGACAAACTGTTATCCCTTTGTTATCTATATCGCCATACCGTCCACAAACTCTGTTTAGGGGCCGGTATCCCAGCAAAACCACCGAGCAAAAAGAAGGTCCTGGCTCCAAAGTACTGACTGTCCAAGTGGGTGCCAAAGGCAACAGCTAGAAGGGCACAGGGAACCGGGCAGACAGTGGTCTGCAATCTCAGCCAGTGACCTCGGTGCCACAGCTCCTTAAATGCCACTTTGTATTTCTAAGATAGTAGAATACTGCACCTGGCCAGTGGTTTATGTTTGCCTGTGAGCATATACGTGTGCCTACACTCAAGTCCTTTCCTGTGAAATGAGAGTGTTTTGTAAATGCAATGGACAACTGTTTTGGTTGTTTTGGAAAACAGAGACATATAAATACAAATCTAAGTGTGATTAGTTTAACAGTGTCTATTTATAAATAAACATATCTAAACTTGCTGGTTTTATTTAATAGTTTCTGTTTGGAATATTAGATCCAGTTTGAGGCAATGGCCAGCTATATAGGTGCACGTATATCTCTGTTGCACAAATAAATCAAACTAAAGCAGCCCAGTTCTTGTAGACTGGCATTAGGATAAGTATATCTTAAGAAAGTTCTTATTCAGACTTGGCTTCAGGCAATAAAACGTCATAGATGTGTAACTCTAGTGAGTGAAATTTCTAGGGAGCAAATTAGGCTAAAAACATCTTCTAGAGACAGCTAGAAAGGAATCAGACACCACCCGAAAATAAGGCAAGTTATGCAGTAAATGTTTCATTTATTGGATTTCTTCCATTACTATTAGGGTTAAAAGACAAGTTGTCAATAAAAAAGGTATATTTATGGAGGGCTCTGTATTTCAGAAGCCTATTTCTTGTCATTCACTCCTATAGTGCTTGATATCACCTCATGATAAAGTGTGAATAATCCCTGCATGAATGCATATTTCTGCCCATTAACCATTTTATTATTAGACAGAATTATCTCTAACAAAAGCAAGAGGTACAGCTGTGGTTTAGGCGCTAAAAGGGAAGTACTCTCCTACTGAGCCATAGCCATGACTTGGGAAGCAGAGCGTAGATTGAAAGACATTAGGCTTTGTTACAAGGTTGAAAACAAACAATATGCGTGGTTTTTTAGTACCTAATTTTCCAATGTTTCTCCATCCAGTGCGGCTAGAAAGCCCACACCTATTGCTCAAACAACACACCGTGACCTGGTCAGTACATGAGAAATCTACAGGCACAAAGAAACCTAGCAGTAGCATCACGATCTGGTTGTTTGACGATATTTTTCCATTTGATACGTGTCTTAAATTTTCATGTGTGCTTGTTTAGGTCAATGCAAATGACTGCAAAAAAGAGCCACGGTTTCTGTGTTTTCACGCTGTCACCTTGTCTGCCCTAGAAAAAATCCTCCTCTTTTTGCTACCTCTGGAAGAGCTGGTACTGGTAAGGCTGTGGGCAGATGTGTTTGCTTCGTGTTACTGGAAACTTTTCAATATCGAAATATGTTTTTTTTTAAATTCAGAGCAGATTTAATGATCCAAGATTATTTGTAAACATACGGACTCCTTTGAGCTACAGACTCAAATCCCAGCCTGGTCAACCAAAGTCTTTTTATCTTTTCAAAATAACTAACTTCAATTTTACACGTTGCAAACCTACATTGGGACCTTTTGGAGAAGACCACGAAAACGAATGATTCACCCCAGATATGTAAACATTAGCCAGGAGATCCAGCTGGCAGTTCGCAGACCATATTTCTCCACTATAGACTTGGGCCTCTGGTGAGACATTAAAGATTCCAAAGCATTTTTCATAAAACAATAAATTTCCTTGGCTGCCCCTGGTCAACCTCTCCCCTCCCCAGTTCACTGCAACGCGATCTGGCAGGCGAACCTCACATGCCGTTGCTGTTCATGAAACTCGGCAGGATTCTTGGGGCCAAAACGTTGTGCCGAGGTACAAAACTGTGACGCCGCTGTTGGTGAGACATTAAAGATTCCAAAGCATTTTTCATAAAACAATAAATTTCCTTGGCTGCCCCTGGTCAACCTCTCCCCTCCCCAGTTCACTGCAACGCGATCTGGCAGGCGAACCTCACATGCCGTTGCTGTTCATGAAACTCGGCAGGATTCTTGGGGCCAAAACGTTGTGCCGAGGTACAAAACTGTGACGCCGCTGTTGGTAACCAAAACCCGTTGCTCGGC
>NW_010225183.1:0-2162 GCF_000690775.1 Eurypyga helias | reverse complement strand
CCCACGTGGTGGGAGTCACAAACTGCATCTTCTTCATCTGTGCTAGGAGTCAGCTTTGACAGGAAAGCCAACAGCTCTTGAAGACTGAACTTGGAGCACCTGGCTTTGTCTCGCCAGCTGTTACTTAAAATCAGGTATCCAAAGGATAAATCGTGTTTCACGCAGTGGATTAGCCTGACTTTTTTTTTTTTTTTTTTAATATAGTGTTTCTTTCATTGCTAAAGACTGTACTTTTATTTTAATCTAAGGTACCACCTGAGAACCTGCTACTCAACAGGTGCTACTGACCCCCAGAGAGCTCTCACTCTTCCCCCAACACGATGCAAGAACTGTTTCATAACGGAAAATGGTACAAATAAGATGCATAAGCTGTGGTAAGTGACTTGTACTACCCTAATGAAACCGTGTCCGTTTAGTAGTCACTGGACTTGAACACCAAGGTAGCTATAAGCTGCAGTTGGAACACAAAAGCCTGGAAGTTTGCAACAGGAAGAACACTTGATGTTGCCATGAAAGCTAGAAAGCAAGTTTCCCAGCCCTTCCTGGGGCTCCTCCTCAGTGCGGTGTCAAAACTCGGGCTGTGGAAACACGCACGGGCAATGCCTTCCACAGCCAGGGCACGGCCCCTCGGCCTGCCAGCCAGGAGCCACCCGAGCCAGCCTGGGACCACCACGTGGCATTGGGGCCAACAAGGCTGAGCTCATTTCTACCGGCATTTACTCATCTCAGTAACACTCTTGCGCGTCCAGGTGTGTCATCACCCTCAAGGTCTGTCAGAAACGTTACTGTCGTGTGTGAGGCTCTACAGAATCCATCCCTTCTTCTGAGACCAGGACTGGGCAAGGACCGGGCCTGTCTTGAATAGCAACTGTTGATGCTTAATAAGGAGTTAGCAACTACATTCGGACTGAAGCAAAAGTGTACTTGTTTAAAAAAACCCAACAAACCCACAGCAGATTGTAAAAAGATCTTTGAAAAAAACAAAACAAAACTGTGCAACTGTTTTTGTTCATTTGGATCAAATTATAACACATGGCCCTGCAAAATAAATAGGAGTCTGTCACATTTGTATTTCTAATCTCATATTGTTCTGGGGTATAAAAGCATTTTAAAAAATCACAAGGCAAACAAAAATGGAGAATATTTGTGAAGATGTCACTCTGCAAGGCCCCACTTAGCAAGGACATAATCAGGGGCAAATGGGGAGTGTGCATGCCCACAGTTAGTTAGTTAAACCTCTAAAAGTAAAAAGCACAGTTAAGTAAAAAGTAAAGTTAGTCAAAGGACCAGTGGAAAAAGAAACTGTTCACTGCATTTGTACACTGAGTTAACAGTGAAGTATTTCATTCTTCATGTTTTTACTTGGTGTCTTGAAATAATCCCTTTTCTGTCTCCATATTCCCACTTAGACATTGTTCACAGACTTATTTATTTATGAAGTCTGAAGGTTAGTCCCTACCTGCTGAGACTAATTAGCCCTGTTCTTTGTGTCCTATGCAATCCTGTCTGATTAAATGTACACATTTGTTTTACTTCTTTTCATGCTTCCTTTCACTCTACTTCTGCTTTACTGATTAATATTAAAGTTGTAAGTTGCAGTGATTTTTTTGTATTTCTATTTTGTCTGCATCTTTCCTTTTAGTATGCAAATTTCTATGTGAACTTTTTAATGCCTGAGAATTCGCGTTAGCCTTGTCGATCTCTGTATTATTATTTTTATTATTCTTTTTATAGAAGACAGTTTAGCTGAAACCCCCAAACTCTCTAAATATTGCATGACAAATTGGCTTTGTTTTGGAAACCCCATGTGCCGAATGGCCCTTAGTATGAGCAGCAGGTTAGGTTTCTGGAGGAATGTTTGGATTATTTAGTACAGCCCGTCCCTTGCTTTCTAACACCATTTCCATTCGGCAATTTACTAATTCCCATTGAAATTAGTGTCTCCCCCCGGCCCCTGCTCCCCTCCTTTTGTTCCTTGCCCATGTTAAAGTTTCCAATTGACTCGTCCATTGTTACAATTTGTCACTGCTGGAAGATCAATTTGTTTTCCCCTTCCCCTCGCCACATTATATTCGGGTAGCAGATGCCGTTTCTCGCATCTGCATTATTCCGCTCCCCATTTTGTTGCCGTGCCGGCAGAGCTCGGGCTGGGGACTCTACCA
>NW_010225182.1:0-35720 GCF_000690775.1 Eurypyga helias | reverse complement strand
AGTTTGCCACTTCTCTTCCACGCCGCATGTGCCAGCTGTCTTACACAGCCAGCTGCAACGGCTGCTGGAAGGACACGAGGAACAACCGCAGGCAGGGAGAGGAGGGAAGGGATCGGCTCCGGGTTGGGGTGAGGAGGCCTTTTCCTGCCTTAATCCAAGCTGAAGATGGGGTTCTCCAAGAAGACGGCGAGCTTGCTGGCCACCAGGTCCAGGTCACTGGTGTTGGCGTATTTGAGCAGATTGGTGTTCTTGATAAAGTAGTGCTTGAGGAAGTGCTGGCTTACACACTTGTGCAGCTTCTGCACCAGCCTCAGAAAGGCTTCAGGGAAGCAGCGCCAATCCTTGGTGCGTGGGTATTTTTCACACGTCCAGAATAGCACTGTCTGCAAGAAGCAGATGGGAGAGGAGAGGTGTTAGAGGTTCTGTCGAGGGCTTGCACAGCTTACTAAGGCAGCTTCGGTGCTGGGAAAAGGCTGGCAGCCTTGGAAATCGGAGACACTCGCACTGCTATCTCCCTGTGTTAACATTTCTGAGACGGAGGGATCACAAATAAAGCCTCCTCTGAAGATCAGGCAGAGCAACTTGGATGTGCCTGGTTAGGAACTCTCCGGAGAGGAGCCCCTCTCCACTGACTGGGCCAGGAGCCCAAGGAAAACGGTCTTGCTAAAATAATCTTAGCCTATTTGCCATCCTCCAGCAGGAGCCTCAGTAGAAATGCTAGGCATTTTAGGCTGTAGAAAATGGCCTTCTCGATAAATGTAGAAACAAGTTGGTGCACAGAGGGAGAGAAGAATGATCAGATTAACCTAATTATTTGTTAGCTTCAGCTTTATTTGTGTTGAAGGTGTGCACAGATCTGCATCCCCAACAGATTCTGATTCTAAGAAACTGTTGCAAGTGCAGGGCATGTTTTCTGGTCAAGTACAGCCTGTTTTTTCCAATACTTAGAGTATGTGCTGTGCTCTATTTCCCCAAGTTTATTTTATGTGATTTTGCATTTGAGAAATCCATAGTTAAAATTTAAAAAAACCCACATATGATTATTGCTCTTACAGTATTATTTTTATGCTACCCATATTGCATTTTTTAGACTTCCCTGAAAAGAAATTTTTCCAGGTACTTACTGTACCAAAAAAACATGCTGGCTGACTCGCTCAACCTGAAACCAGTTTTGGAAGTACAAAGTCACCCATCTTGGGTTCAGTAAGTCTATTAAGTTCCTTACTGACCCCTGAATCCCAATTTTATTTTGCAGATCCAGCAACCCAAAAAGAGATGCAGAGTAGCTGTGAGATGTGGCCAAACTACAGCCTTCAACCCCGCTGTTTCTTCAGAGGTAGAATTTCACCAAAACAGGCCACACTCTTCTGGATTGCCTGGTTTGGTTTTTTTTTTTCTAATATATTTCAGGCCTTGCAGTAGTTGCATCGCTGACAGATTTCTTCTTGGACAGCTTTTCAAATGTGAACAGTTTTTTGTTCACAGCTAC
Organism: Eurypyga helias; assembly: GCF_000690775.1. NCBI lineage: Eukaryota > Metazoa > Chordata > Aves > Eurypygiformes > Eurypygidae > Eurypyga > Eurypyga helias. The sequence goes on along the minus strand of NW_010225182.1, from coordinate 34,231 downwards.
AATAACTGCAAAGACTTGTTTAATGTTCCCAGGGAACAAAAGATGGAGTGAGGAATTCAAGCTCTAACTCCATGAGAACCACTCCTCAGAGACTTGCAAAGCAGTTACCTTTCGTCACACTAAAACTACTTCAGCAAGATCCACGGGCAGCAGTCGCAATGAAGCTTCTGGAGGTGAGGGAAATTGCTGCTCTTCCACTCAGGTGACAAACACGTGATCCATCAGCATTTATTGAACCATCGCTAACTGCCAGCTGTCTACCCGAGGCTTTCAAAATGTACCTAGGTCTTTCGGATTGCCTGACCCTGAACTTCATTCTCGTGGAGGTAAGCATGAGTGTGCTTACTCAGTCCTCAAAGGCTTTCACAGCTTCTGGGGGAAGGATTTTCTCTGTCATAGAGGGCCTTTTTCATGTGGAGTCTTGTTTAATAATAATTGTTAGATACCTCATAATTGTTAGATACCGCTGACAGGCGAACCCTGATAATGTGAAGAAACCTAACACTAAGCCTCTGTTCAACTGCTGTTTTATCGACCATTTCTCTCTCCTTTTTCTTTTTTCTTTTTTTTTAAATGTAAGTAATGTTGAAGGATTCCTTCTGTCTGGGAAACCAGCCCTCTCTTGCAGTAAAAGCCTGAAGTACAGTTACAGTAAAGAACTGAAGAGCTTCTAAAGAGCTTTTTATTTTGATCAAGAGTCCATGCAACAGCATTTCCTGCACCTCTTCTCCTTCAGCCAGACAAAGAAGTCATTACTAATGGTTAAATGGTTTTCCACTTTCTCCTACCCGTGACAGTTTTTCCACCAGGTTGTTCTTGCAGGCACCAAAGTCCTGCATTCTGCTAAGCTATAACTAGCCTCACCAACTCTTTTTTGACTTTATCTTGATGTAGATTAGTCCCATGACTATAATAGCATTTGATAGTCACAACTTTTCCTTTAGGAGAAACCTTGGCACTGCATCTGGCTTTGGACACCAAAAGATCAGTAATTACCATGGAAGCCTGGTAGCTTGAGGCTTCAGGGTGGGAGAAGAACACCCTCTCCCTGGCAGCTCCAGGAGGATGGCTGCCTAGAAAAAACAGGATTGCTCTACTGTCTGATAAATGGTGCTGCCTGTGGTCCATCACTGTCCACAGCTGTGAGACGTGGGGACACAGTCATAGCAGAGCCATCTGATCTTCTTCACAAATGTTTGAAACCACCTTGAACCCTGAAGTACGTGCAGGGAGAAGGCTCCACCCCTTTACCCCGTCTTCCTTCCCCATCCCTGGTGTAACAACACCAGAACTGTCAGTTTGCACCTCATCCATGAAATAATGCTCACCTAGAGAATTTTGCTTGGTGCACATCCACAAAGACAAATGCACAATTTTCCTCCAGACAGATAGATGGGTGTGGGTGGCTGGGATAGTCAAAAAGCTGGAAGTAACTGTGCAGTAGAATCATAGAATCACAGAGTGGTTTGGGTTGGAAGGGACCTTAAAGCCCATCCAGTTCCAACCCCCCTGCCATGGGCAGGGACACCTTCCACTAGACCAGGTTGCTCAAAGCCACATCCAGCCTGGCCTTGAAGACATCCAGGGATGGGGCATCCACAGCTTCTCTGGGCAACCTCTCCCAGTGCCTCACCACCCTCTCCGGGAAGAACTTCTTCCTGATATCTAATATAAACCTCCCTGATTTCAGTTTGTACCCATTACCCCATGTCCTATCACTACAGGCCCTTGTAAAAAGGCCTCTCCCAGTACCCTTGTAGGCCCCCTTCCGATACTGGAAAGCTGCAATGAGGGCTCCTCGGAGCCTCCTCTTCTCCAGGCTGAACAAGCCCAGTTCTTGCAGCCTTTCATCATAGGAGAGGTGCTCCAGCGCTCTGATCATCTTCGTGGCCTCCTCTGGACTCGCTCCAAGTGGTGAATTTAAGACAGTATTTATTACAATGCCTAGGTGAGGTCGAAACAGAGCAGCGGCCTCAACTCTAACATTATCTATGTTGCTGCAATCATAATATCCCTACAGGCTTCAGTTTCTTGGGGAAGTCTGGAACATATATTTACTGAACTCCTTGCCACTGTAAAGCAGTGTGCACAGTACCACAGTTTTGACAGTTACCTTGGAAGTCACACAGACGCGACAGTGATTTACGGCACATTACTGCAGGGAAGGCCCTGCCACAGGTACTGACATCTTGGTATCACGGTGATGCCTACCTGAAGGTGATACGCTGTGATGACAGGCTTATTTCCAGCACACCAGACGTCTTCCTTCATCTGCCTCATCACCCTGAAGCACTTCATGCGACAACCACCATCCTCATCGAGCCCTTCCATGAGCATGTGCTCGGCGCGGGAGAAGCACAGCTGCCAGTGATAATTGGAGCGGGCCAAAAGGTCAAAACCAAGCGACTGCAGACAAAAAGGGACATGTGACACCAGATCAGAGGCAAACTTCTCTGAGCGACGCAGAGAGAGGTTACACAAAGGATGTGTGACATCTCTCAACATGTATTCTAAACGGGGTTAGCAGAGGCAGCAAACATGGGTCATGCTCCCCTCCCAGTTCCTAGCCAAATGACTGCAATTTGGTTTATTTTCTCATGTGCTGACATCAACTACCCCCAGGATAACCAGCTCTAGAGCCACCAGATGCGGTACCAGCAGTGCTACTAAAGCAGAGGCACAGCTCTGCTGGCACTTTGCCACAGAGCAGGACTGGAAGGCGTAACTGGAGTAACCACGTAACCTGCAGGAACATGGCAGCTGGGGCTCAGCTGGAGTGCCAAACCCCAGACATGAGCTTTGTAAGAAAAGATGGGATTAGGCTGGAAGGAAAACAGTGAGATAGCAGCCCATGTGCAGAAGGCTCACGTGAGGCAGAGCGGAACAGCAAGAATGATGCATGTCAGCGCTGAGCTACACAGGCAGGGACTCATGCCATGAACAGTTAACTCCGTTTTTCTCCCGTAGAATTCACCACCGTAAGGGAAAAAGTATCCCAATACAATCTGACAGAACACTTTGAAATATCGCTTCTCTAGCGAATACACCTTCCCAGTGTGCTGCCGCCTGCCATGCAGTCCTTCAGCTGGGAAACCACTGTCAGCACGGTTAGACACTTGTGAGGTGAATCCCGGCACAGAGTTAATGGTGCTTTTGACGCTGTTCACCTTGATGCACTGCACTTTTTCCTGGGAAGGCCAGCGCTTAAGGCAACGAGGCCACTGGGCTTTCTCAGGCCAGCAAGTTGGAATCTCCACAGCAGGGACAAGCTCCACCTCAACCTGGGATTCTGACGTCTCCACAGCCACCCGGACCACCGAGCTGAAGCTCTCCAGCATCGTCACTTTACCTGTGAAGGAACAGCAACAGAAGATAATAAAGAGGAAAAGGTTCTTTTCCACAAGCCAAGCGAAGGGCTGTCTAGGGCCTTGCAGTTCTATTGTTCTGTCTTCACACTGTCTCCTCAGGGCCGTAAGAAGAATACAATAAAAAAGTTATCATCTTAATTACCCTGGGAGATGAGAACAGAAAAAGATGAAGGAACAATTAAATTCTCAATTTTACACTCAATTGCCTTGCTTTTGTTTTCTTCTGTGGGTCCTCTTAAATCCTAGGACCAGCTTCTTAAAAATACATATAGACAGCTGGTGCAACCTAACATTTCTAACAGTACAGTACAAAAAGGAGATCACTGTTGAGGGCACCAGATGAACATATCTTATTCCTTCAGAGAACCCGTCATCAGACCAAATTACTTACCCTCGCCAGTTGTTCAGAACATTTCAGGGGATATCGGTAAGTTTTGTTTCTGGAGATGCATTTGCACAGATGACAATGCCAGAATTTGTGGCCTGTTGTGCAGAGCAGTCCGATGAAAAGGGCTAACTGCTTGCCTGACTGGGACTGCCGAGTGCCAAAAGAGTTAGTTCCGTGGTGATTTGGGGGAAAGAAATTTCCTCAGTGAAAGAGGAGGGGCTCATCTCCATGAGCAGGGTGCTCGGAGAGAGCAGAAAGGAATGAAAGCTGCAACTGATGGACTAGGCGAGATGTTTCCTGCTGGTCCAGCTGCGTTCAGGGAAAAAGCTTCTGTCCCCAGCTTTCCCTGTCACTCTGGCAGGACCACTGTCCCTTCAACTTTGCCATCTGAGCCAATCACGTGATCATGCTCTAACCTACTGAACTAAAAGACGGGGCAGAATGCCACAAGCAGTTTAAATAGTAGCGTGCCAACCCACCTCATTTTAACTGTCATGGTCTAAGGAGCATGGAACCCACGCAACAGACTTGAAGGGATAACAAGATGAACAACATCTACCCTCACAGAGGAAATGCCTGCCTACTCCCAGTGGTAATCCAAAGTCTTCTCCAGGAAGCGCCGGGGTGAATTACCTTGCAAATAGTGGAGTCCATCCCCACCAGTACTTTATAACCCTCAGTAAAATCGGTGTGTTATTTCCCTGCTGAGCCACGCCTGGCACCAAAACCGGCACTGTACTGCTCCCAAGCCTTCAGCAGGGATCCCTAGCAGCCGAAAAGCATTAGCACAACCACTGTGTCAGCATGTAAATACACTCACAGTATTTCCAAAAGCATTGCAATCATGCTACCTATTTTTTCACCAATGAAGACTGAGGCATCTCAAGAACTGCTTTTGGTGGTGCTCCAAGAATTAAAAAACAGGGAAGCAATGAAATCAGGAAAACTTTTCCATAACTTTAGTTGTACTATGGGATACACAAAGTTCATTCTTCACAGAAACAAACAGAAAAGGTAATTACTTCCCTTGACTTCATCATAGCTCACATCCTCTGTGCCAATCTCTTCCCAGCTGGCCTTACAAAAAAGGCTTCAGAATCATCAGCCCAAATAATCACTCCCTGGCTCCCTTGGAAGTACTTCTCCTGGCTCAACAACTTGATATACTGCAGCTCTACACAATGGCAGGTTTTCATTTCAGCGCAGTGATTTTCACATAAGCAAAGCCTCACGTGCAAGCCCATTCTACCCGGTCTTTTCTGTGAGCCTCAGTGGTGGATTTTCCCATCAACTTTTCCATTTCTATGAAAACAAATATTTCCTGGAAGAGTGCAGTGATCTATCTGAGCTGGACCTTAACCTATTTTCTCCTGTGACTAAAATTCAGAGTGCAACCAGATGGCTCCTATTTCTCTGGACTACAGAAGACCCGTATCAGGCTGCTGATGAGTGAAGTCATTCTGGAAACATGCTATGAGAAGAGGCACCACAGTCCAGATTTGGTCATGTCACAGCACCTTAATGTGAAAAGATGGACATAGGCTGTTGGGCTTGGACCAAGCCAAGTGTTCATTAGCTGAAGTCTACAGCACGCCTCTAGGATGCTAAGAATTAAGCATGAGGATGACTCTTCAGGCAGCATCTTGGTACAGATGTTGCAGCTACGAAGGCATTGCATTACGTCAGTGAGCAGCGCTTCCAGTATAAATACCCACAGGACACAAAGAGGCACTTTGGATTGCTCCCAGAGGGATCAGCACCACTACTACAAGCAAACTTCCTGAGCCCAGCTCTGCTAAAGAGGACTGGAGTAGCCTGGGAGCTGGGGAAAAGAGCACTTGTCCAACAGACTTTGCCTAAATATGAGTCCCCCTGCTTCGTTCCCACCACCCCATGCTGGAAAGCTATGGGCAGCTAAGGTTTCCCCAGCGCATTATCTGCCCTATAAATATCTTCAAGCACTTTCTCCTCCAACTACTGCACCTTCCCTGTACCCAATTTTCCTATAATATCCTCCTTGTTAGTCTAGATATATTGTGGCTGCTGTAGTAGAAAAAAAGATTTTTCCCAAACAAATTCCTAATGTTCTGAAAAATCTGTGTTGTATCTTGGCTGAACTGTGAAGGTGATGTTGCTGGAGACCCTACTCGAATTCCTAAGGCGCAACATTTTGGGTATGAAGAGGCCAAGAACCACTTAATTCTACCCTCAGTGGAGGCCTACGTGCATCACTGAAACAGGCTGAAAGCTCCTGATTTTGGAGAAGCTTGTTGCTTTTTAACTTCTGATCACATCAACCAAAGATTTCATGTGTGTGATGGTTTCCCCTCTATGAGCTGCAGAAGACCGCCAGTTCCCCTTTTACCTGTCCCCACTAAACTCACTGGAGAGGTTACAGGAGATAATTGACTTCTCCACCAGCTCCCGGAAGACGATAAGGACTTTGGCTGGCACCAGATCACCCTCGATGTTCACATCTGTTTCATGCCACTGCTGAAGGCTTTTTGAGAACTGCTCCACCTCTAGCCATTGATGCAGTTCCTCGGGGTCCCGCACGGAGGAGAGGAGCTTGGATCCGTGCACGGTGTAATAACGCCAGTGCCGTACCTGGCATTCCCTGTACCCAGTCAGGCCGCGCAGAGGGACTGTGATGAGGAATTGGCTGGGTGCTAAGACCTAGGAGAGTGCAGAGAGATTGAGAGAGGGCACAAGGGCAGATCCATGAGCCTGGAGTAAGGAAAAGAAAGTTAAGGAAGTAATAAGTAAAACTGGGGGCTTTGGGGAGAAGGAAAAGCCATGGCATGATGGGAGCAATTGATTACAGCCAGGACCTGTTCCACACCTGTCTGAGGGACACTTTGGAGGTACACAGACTAAAAGAAAATTATCTCGGAGTGGAAGCCAGAAAGAGCGTAAGGACGGAAACAGTAACCAACGGGCAACAAACCCTCCAACAATTACTTGGCCTCACTGCGGGAACGACCGTTCCTGAACCAGTATTTGGAAAGAGTAAAAAAGGTGACACAAAGACCATGAAACCTCATACCATCCCAGGGCACAGCCAGACATCTCCAAACACCAGTTCGGCTGTGAAGTGGCAGCTGTTGCTGCAAGGTGGTTACCCAGAGGGGGATGAAATGCTCTCTCCTCTAATTCCCCAAAACACTACGGTGGCCTTGCTGTGAGCTCAGCTGATTTGGCACCTTACCGCAGAGGTGTCAGGGTCCTGAGGGCACCACCAGGCTTTGATGGCCTTGAGCAGCTTTTCTGGGGCTTCTACCCACACCTTTCACCCATGGAGCTGGGACCCGCATTTCAGCTCAGCGCTGGGCTACGTTGCAGGAGTGCTGATGTCCAGCCTACGCCTGCCCCTGGCCATAGACCTTGTTGTCCCACCCCCAGCCTGACCCCAGACCTACCTGGCCACCATGGACTTGCCTGGCCATCACTGGACTGCATCTGACCCCGGTTACTGTCAGAAGGCCTGATCCTGACCCCAGTGATGCTCCTGGCTCAAGCTCAGACCTGCCTTATCAGCACAGTCCTGCCTGATGATCCAGACTCTCAGCTGACCCTAGCTGCCCTCGCTCTGCCTCACTTGGGGACCATGGGACAGGCACTGCCGTGTTGTCATGCTCACCTCCAACTCCCTCTCCCACAGGGAGCAGCCAGTCTTCTCTGCTCCCTCGCAAGAGGTTTGCAATATAAAAGATGGCCATCAAGAAGCACGTAAAAGGCAAAGAAAACACCAGAAAGCCCTTTTCCGTCAAATATAAACCACCTAAAGGCAGGAGGGCACCGGGAGGATGACATCGCAGACCAAGCTGACCTGTACAAGTCAGGTTTGGTGGGGACGAGAAGTCCTGTGAGCACCTCTGGAACAAAGGGCTAGCCTCCGTAAGGACAAAATACAACCGCTGCCATGCAGTTACTGCTCATCTCACTGCCTCAGTCACATTTGCAGAAAAAGGACCACTCCTTCCCATACCAAGAGGCTGACCTGTACCACTGGAACCCCACAGATTTTCAAGGGAAGAGCTGCAGGTGTTACGTGAGTGCCTTCAACCACAAGTCACAAGGTTCCTCCACCCGGGGCTTACCAGGAAACACCAGAAATCACAAGGCTGGGGATGGCACTGTCAAGCTGGGCAGCTGGTGTCCTCTAGACCCAAACAAATCCCAGTCCCAGACCTACACTCTGTCACACAATGGTCTGGCGTGCCATATGCAGCCCACAGGCCCCAGAAAGCCACAGGCTTGAACAAGAACCTCAAATTCTGGCGTGTGTAATGTATGGCCAATTCTGCTGTATTAAAAACTTGCCTGCAGTATGCTGGGCAAATGAAATACAGCCTCATTCTTGCGATCCTGGCTGGTATATCCCAGGGAGGGAGGAGCATTGAGTTAGAAATGAAATATTTACACTTTGAGCAAAAAAGCAAGTTGCTTGCGGAGAGGATGAAATAGCTACGGGAGGATCGGTCAGGTGGGTGAAGTTGTCGGAGAAGAGGGTGGGCGAGGAGGAAGCAGGCACACGGACCGGCAGGCACCGGGTGACGGGAGGGCTTTGTACCTGGATGGATGGGTGGAATGGGCGCTTCCCCCGAAGCATAGCTGACCACTTGGCCAGTAAAGCTGGCTGATCCTGAGAGAAGCAGAAAGGGAAAACAAGAAGTACATAGAACAGAGAGAAAGCATGTGCCAGGTCATTCATTCATGGAATGCAAAGCTGCAAGCTTCCTTCCAGCATATCTGTTAAAGGAAAATTACACACACACACCCCCGCCGCTCCCCACATGATTACAGAGTTAAACACTTGGCAGCGCCGTTGGGCAGTGCTGTATTACTAATTACTCTGGATGTAACCTGCTCATTACGCCCTACTGAAGCCTCAGCCCTGCGCGGTTGACAGCAACAAAAATGGTGGGCCACAACTGAAAACAAACACTTCAAAGTTTTAAAAATAAATATGCCATTTTGCCCATCTGGATTTTATTTCAAGTTTTTTATTAAATGTGTTGACTTTCTGTCCTCTGGGTTACCAAAAAATGTTGAATATCTAAAGATTTTTTTTTCTATATTCCCCACCCAGCCCTGCCTATTTACATATATACAAGGAGGCTTGCAGCTTCTCAACAAACCTAACCTCACTGTGTTGAATTAAATCCTTTTAATCAGGAGCTGAAAGTTCTGAAAAGTTCCTATAAGTCTGACAGGAAAAAAGGTGTTGCAAAATTCCTGTGTGATCCTGCTCTGGCAGGGGGGTTGGACTAGATGATCTCTAGAGGTCCCTTCCAACCCCTTCCACTCTGTGAATCTGTGTAAATTAAACACAGACTAGTCAATCCCTTGACACAAGTCTTCTCTGTCATGTCAGCAGCAATATTAAAGATACTGTTTTTTGGAAGCAGAATAGCCCAAGCCATAATTGCTGCCCTGTACCTACAGGAAAGTTACACAGGCCTTCCTAGTGTGACTCTCACAGGTTCATAGGACTGGGTTCAGTTAAGTATGAGTAACAAATCTGCTACTTTGTAAGAAAAATAAATTTTGGGGATTCCTTTTAAGCAGAGATTGTTCCGATCAGTCTACTGTAATGCCAGATTACTGTACAGAATAGCTTGCCTCGGTTTTGTCCTGCTTTGCTCTCCAGAACAGCGATTTTACCCTGACCCTGGTCTTGCCAGGCTTCATGCCAAGCAGGTTTGTTCCAGCACAAGAGGTGAGTGGCAGACGGTGGCACTAAGGAACATGTGGACCAGGACGTGGCACCGTTTCACATCACTGTGGTCATTCCTACTGGCAAGGCCATGTGCCCTGGGACACGCAGAAGATGATATAAATCTGAATGGTTTTGCCCCCAGAGCAATAGCTACACTTCAGACTGGATGATTATATTCTGCCTGCACCTCCTTTCACCACATCCTCCATATACTTTCAGCAGCTTGATGCACACAGAGTTCCACCCTTTCAGTCCTAGGCAGCTGCACAAGTTGTCTCATGCTTTTACATATTTGGTGTGTTTTGGTCCGTAAGTGGCTACATTTTAGTGCAAGGGTTGACACAGCTGGGGTATATAAAGGACTTCAGATGAAAAAGGTAATTTTCATCTGAAGCTGCCATCGCTATGATTGTTTCTTATATACTTGCACTAGTAATTCTTGTGTTAAGTAGTCACTGGAAACAACCAGTTGTCCCCCTGTCTCAGCTGGGATAGAACGTTATTATTTTGCTATTTGATGGTCTAAAATGGGAAGGCATTTAACTTCTACCAATATGCATATTTCTTCCCAGTAAAACGAAGTTCCAATACGTGACCAAGAAAAAACATATTTTTCTGAAGGAGCTTTCTAATGTTCACAGGGAAGAAGGATTTTTTTTTCTTTTTTTAGTCAGTTGACAGGTTTTCCACCTGTGAAAAATATGAGTCATAGCTCATGAAGGCATGGGCATTTTTTTTCTTCTTATACTGCTGTACAAGTTTTTCTTTCTGTCTCCCAAAGAGCTTTGGCTTCTGCTTGCAGATTGACAGCTCTGGCAATAGACTCTCTTTGTAAAAGCAGCAGCTGTAAAGAGGCTCTGCCTGATTTACCCAGCCCTCCCTGATGCTCCTCTAGCTGTAAGATGTCCGTGACTACGTCCCTATGACAGAGTCACTTGAACTTTCACAGCGAAGTGTCGACGTATCGTCTGTGGCATTTTGGGTGAGGTAGCTGTCCATACAGACACTCATACAACGGAAAAATCACTTACTGACTTCCCACAGGTTGCCAGAGAGTACACCAGAGCTCTTGTTCATACCTTAATATTCTCATTGTGAATGCCAGAGTTGGAGATAGCCTGGAACCGCGTGGCCTTGCAGCTGATTTCCGCAGTCAGTTGCTGGATGATTTTCTGCACCTCCTCCACTGCTTTGGAAACCAGATAATGTCGCCGTTCCACCTGTCAGTTCCAAGAAAGACACTTTATCTTACAGGTAACAGCAGTCTTTGTCTCCAGTGCAAAACAGAGAACTGAGTTACGGCATCCTGAAACATTTGTGCCTGTGCAGTGCTGGGAATAAAACTCATCGTTCCCTGTATGTTACAACCAACTTACCGTGAAGCAGAGCCTCTGCTTGTGAACACCAAAGGGCCAATACTCCAGAGTGCCAAGATTAATTGATAAATCCATGTGTTGGATGGAAGTGAAGGAGTTAATTTCATGGATAAATCTGCTATCAACAAGCTACAGTCTCATTCTTTACCCCAGCTATCCCCCTGCATATACCTGCCTTTCTCAGTGCCATGTTTCATTCAAAGAGCTAAGACACCAAGAATTACTGATACCCTGTGCATTAGCATTTAGATGCCTATGTATGTTTAAAGTATCCATACTGTCTTCGTATGTGAAGTACAGATGAGAGTCCATTCCTAGATGGTGAGAAGGTATTTTTCCACAAATAGTCCCACTGGGGACTAGGTGTTTGTGTGACTTGATGGATAGTCCTTCAGTTCAAGCAGTACTTACTTATTTTAAATTATTTGAATAGAAGGTCTGAGTCTTGGAAGGATTAAATTGAAGTATAGACAACTCAGAAAAATACAGATGGACCTGAACCTTCACATACTACTGAAAATGAAGAGACCATAAGGGGATGGTCAAAATCTGAACAAGAAGATTCAACAGGAAGATGAAGGAACCATGTTAGTGAAGGACATTTAAATATTCCCCAGAACCTTACACATTTACCAAAGTGAGGAGGAAATTCAGCTACTGCTAATGATGTTCATAACAATATTCCCCATTACTTATTCATCCAGAATTACCTATGCAGGCTGAGATACTGTACTTTTTAAAATATTAATGCATTATCTCATTTGGTTAAAATTTTTGTTGTTACAACTTCCTGTTTTTTCTTTTTCCCCATCATATTCTACTAAATCTCATTGTTTGGAGAAGAGAACTAAACTCAGAAACAGATTAGAAGTTTGAAAAGACTAGATAAGAAAACGAAAACCCACCTGAAGCTAGAGCTAAAACCCAAGCTGAGCTATTAGTAGGAATGAAACAAGAGTCTTTAGATCATTAACAGCTTGGCTAAAGATCAAGCATAATTGCCACAGTCAAACATAATTGCTACGGTCTTTTGTTATTATCAAATACCAAAGCAAAAAGGAGCGAAAGCATATGGAAGGAATTTGCTGCAATGGGTGTGGTGAGGCACTGGAACAGGTTGCCCAGAGAAGCTGTGGATGCCCCATCCCTGGAAGTGTTCAAGGCCAGGCTGGATGAGGCTTGGAGCAACCTGGTCTAGTGGAAGGTGTCCCTGCCCATGGCAGGGGGGTTGGAACTGGATGATCTTTAAGGTCCCTTCCAACCCAAACCATTCTGTGGTTCTGTTATAAAACTCCTGTGTCGTGCTTGCTTAGCATCTGCTTCAGCATCTGAGCAACACTCTTCTCCCTTTCAAAAATACCACCGACAAGCACTTCATTAAAAGTTCATTTGGACACCTTTATGTCAAATGCTGAACTGTGAGACAAAACAATCAAGTGTGTTGAAATGTGTCTCCAAGCCCCGGGGAGGGGGGTGACAAACATCTGCAATTCTTCACAACAGACCACACAATGGACTAAAAAGGACTAGTGCTTGCTTAAGGTCAATTAACCAATAATGAGCAATTGACTAAAACTGAACCTGAAGAGGAGATTCAGTTTGAATACCCTCCCCCCCAGCCAATAGTTAACAGCATTTTTACTAAGTCTGAATAGTTTTTGCAAGTGGAAAATACATCAGCCACCAGTATCGTATTCCCTTCCGGCTCTCATCCACCCTTGATATACCGATTCCTTGCCATGTTAACAACACATAGTTCCTTATGTTTATATGATACCTTTTAATTTCCCTAGTAATTCACCTTCCTCCTCATTCCGGTTCAACCTTGTTCTCTGAGACCAGTTTTAGCTAGTTTACATGTACATTTTTTAAAGGAAAATTTATACTGAAAAAATTTAGCCCCATGTTCATTTTCACCCTCTCATCTCAGCTTTCATTTATGGCACTTCTCCATCTGTTGCTATAGCTATTTTCTTTGCCATGTTTTTGCTTATGCAGAAGAACTGCTTAGAGCAGTCCAGTAGGCTTGACTTGCTCAGCAAGACACATAATGGTTTCTCCAACAAGCAGATGGTACGAGTAGTAGAGAAAGTTGTCCACCCCTACGAGCTTTTAGACACAAACCCCAGGCTTTTTCCGCTGGAGGTATGCAATCACTGTGAGTAACCTCAAACAGAGGTCTAAGAGTGCCCCTGTATGCACTGCTTATGCAGTTCCCTCCAAGGGGCACCTGCCAGAAATACTTTCAGCCACCTCCAGTATCCTGGGAGAATCCATCCAACCCAGCCTGGCCTCATTTAACTGTGCCTTCATCACCTACTGGCTAGTCTACAGATGAAACCTGTAGATTTGACCTGTCATTAAATCTGTACGAGAGTATAGACTCTCAAAAAGCCTACTAAGGGAGGTATCACTAAACACCTCCTTCTGTATGTGCTCCACATCACTGGGGCAGGGATAAAAGAAGAAAGGGCATGTGGCGGATGGTGCTGACTATTGCTAACCACAATTAGCTTCCTAATCATGCTATTGGAAGATATAAACTTCCTACAGAAGGGAAGGCATAAAAATCAGAAGGCAGAATATGAGTGAGTGAATACAGCTTCTGAAGAGCCCAGGTATTTCTCTCAGATGTCTTCAGCACTAGCATGGACATGCCGGGAGAAGAGAGAGAATAAGCTCTTTGTTGGACAGCCACTTCTACCACCTACTGGGATTCCCCTCCCCAGGTCCTACCACCTACTGGGATTCCCCTCCCCAGGTCCTACCACCTACTGGCGTTCCCCTCACCAGGTCCTTACTTTGGAAATCATGCCAAAACATATGCAGAAAACCAGACCAATGAGATAAAATAAAGTTTTACTATGGAGGAAGGAAGCAGGACTTGGATTTACTGGGAATTGTTAAGAACATTTGGGTTTGTTCTTATTTACCCAGTCACCTCCACCCCACATGCATTTGAGTTTTGCTCATATGCTGAGTGGCTTGAAGAAACCCTGGGTATCACAGAGATTTGTTGCATCAGGTGGCTGACCTATTTTCAAAAACAGGCAGCATTTGACAAGCAGAACGGAGGCTGCCTGAAGGTTAGGCAGCCTCACTTGGACAGGAGACTCAGAAGCAGGCAGAAACTAGGATTGCCGCCATGGAAGGCTGCTAGAAAACAGACTTTCAGTAGAACCTAAAATATTGGCAACTACGAGCCTCATTTAACCACACTCTGCTTCTGTTCCTTGTGCTTATGGCAGTCATATGAGCATCTTCCTGCGCATGGCTTCCCTCTGTTCCCTCCTTTGTAGCTCCGCTTTATAAATCTTCAGAGAAGTGTTCACTGTCAGAGCTCACTGAACAGATTCTCATGGAATGATTTCCCGGTGCACAACACTGCATGGCTGAAAAGGAAAATTCTCACAGAAATACACCTACTTGTCACCAAAACATTTCCATAGAGAAAACAAACCTTTCTTACCAGCCCCTTCATGGTACTAGAATACTGCATCCTTTACAGGAAAGAAAGCCTTACAGTTTCCCATTCTGAGATGATCTTTCACTTCGGTATTTTGCATTTTGTTAGGGAAAGCAGACTACAAAATGGGAACTAGCTAAGTTCTGTGATGAAACATGTCAGCTTTAAAAAATGCTAGGGCTCAATTACAGTTGCTTTCATTACACAATGTTGTTTCATTGATGATTTTATTGTTTTACTTCATTTCATAATGTGAAAAAAAAAAGAGTACTGGAATATCTCATAAAATAGAAAACGTAGTTCCAGCCTGCATGTGCTAATGAGGCACCTTATTTTAATCACGACATACAGAGAGGTGTCCTTAGCTGAGGTGACAGACTGACGGGCGAATTCTAACAATATCTGTCTCTCTCCCTGGTTCCTACATGCATCTTTCTTAGGGGCAACGACTGGTGTGTTTTCTGTCTTGTTTCTGTCAAGCCAAGACCACTAGACAAGGAGAGAGGCAAAGAACTTTCATTAGATTAAATGCTGGCAACTAACAGCTGGTCTCATGTCTGGAATTCAGGAAAAATTCAGGACATCTGAAGAAGGAGGGAACAAGCACCTTAAAAAATTAGGCTACCAGCTCAGATCCCTGACAACATTCTGCAACAGAAACCTAGAAAACTCATTAGAAATACAGTTCTTCATGAAACTTCACCCAGACTCATCTAAGAGATGAAGACAGCAGGCAAGCAACTAACTGTCAAGTTTGGCACCCTTCAGAATCAACACCTAGTGTGGGAGACAGAAAATCTGGACAGATAAAGCCTTACCTTGCTTTGGATGTAGATTTCTACATCTTCATCTGTGAACGGTTTCATGGCAAGACGGTCTTCACTGCTCTCCAAAGCACGAATTCACTCTTGGCTCCTCCACCCGCCTCTGGGAGCAGAGGGGCACTCGGACTGAGCTGCTCAGAGCCTTCTTGCCCTCTGCAGCTCAGGTTGCCTAATTCCTCTGTGAATGAAGAAGAGGAGAGAGAAGCAAGGAAATACGCCTACTTTTAGGTTTTTTTCTGGTCTGAGCTACAATGGCGACATCCAGCTGCTTTGGAAAACTAGTTCCAATTATTATTTTCCAAGTTCAATCATTACTCTTCATCTGATTGTTTTTAAATGGTGGATCTCGCATGCAGACACACGCAAGGATACCCCAGCTGCTGCTCTGTCTCAGGGCAGATCTGGAGGTGCCCCTCAGATTGCACCACAGATTCAGTACGCTCGTGCCCAGCATTATTGTCCTGAGCGCCACAAGTACGCCCCTGCTTCACCACCCCTTCACCAAACCGTTTGTTAAACACTCTCAGCTATCCCTTGTTGACTTCAATCCACCCGCTTCCCATCGGAAACTGCCTGGGTACTTTCACACTCAGACCATTCATCTGGGTTGCAGTCTGCAGCCTCTGCTCCCCTCTCCTCCCCTCTCCTTATATCCCCTCTCTCTCCGGCTGTATTGACAGTAAATATCCTGCAGCCTGTCCCCCTCCTGTAGTTTGCTTTGCTTTCTTTACAGTAAACAGGCAGAAAGCTGTCTCTCGTTTTCTGCCAGCAGTTCAGCTAACAGCCCCATATGGATGATTCAGAGGGAAAAACAATTGATCAAGCCTCATTGATCCAGTGAGGGCTGGTGGCTTTTAGAAAAAAGGGTACATCAGCACGTGGAAGGGAGTGACAGAGATGAGATCCCATGCTGCTAAGTGTCCCTTATTAAGGAAGGCACACTCCACTTTGGAGTAAAATCATTATTTCCCCCCAGAAACTGAACTTTGACATTTCTTGCCTGATTTATTACCTCTAGAGCAGCTGGCAAAAGGCACTGGGTGATAGCTCAGGGCAGGCACTGTTGTTGCTAGTTATCCTTTGGGATGTTTCCTATTAACAGTCCAACACTAAGTACATTAATAAAGTACCAACACCTGTAGGACATCTGATTCCCCAGAATCTACAAATCAAACCTTTTTCTGGACCTCCCAGGCATTTGCCTTCATCTTTTTGCTGAGGGACTCGGACACTCCTTCACAAGGACGTGTAGGCATTTACTTCCCAAACTAGTTTCCATGGAAGTTGGGCAATAAAAAAGGCGAGCTCCCCAGTTTTTAGGGATCTGTACGTTATCCTTGCTTATTTCAAGACTTACTGGCTCTCTTGCAGGGTAGGTGAGCTCTGCTGGGGAAGACAGACAAAAGGCAGGATCTAAAAGAAGGTGAGTGGAATAGGTTAGGAAGGACTTGTGGGGACAGGTTACATGGGTTACGAAAGGGAGGAAAATGAGCCTTTCAAATGGTCAGATTCCATTTAAAGTGTGTCCCTGAAACATTTTGTGTCCCCTCGGGCAGCTCGCTGTACCTACAGAAGACAATTGCCTTAACACTGCCATACTTTAATACCCAGGACCTCTGACATGGATTAGGGAGCAAGGGAGAGTTACAGGTGCTGGCAGACAACATGGATTAGGGAGCAAGGGAGAGTGCTGGCAGACGGATGAAGAACATGGTTTTGGTCATTTTTCTTGTATACAATAATACACTTTATAACCCTTTTTGCATTGGGAAGCAGTTCTCCAAGACAGTCCCTAGCTCCACCTCCTCACAGAGAGGGAAGGTGGCATAAAGTCTCTGGAAAAGGACTATCTCTTTGGTGTATGTTCAAGCATACTTAAGTTCTTAAGTCCAAGCTTATGCAAAAGTCCAAGGATCTGAGGAACAATTCGCGCCTGCTCCTGCCATCTGAAGAGAATAAATAACTCTCCCTTACCATCACTCAACTCTGAACACTCCTTGCTCCCGCTGTAAGAATTTGCAGCTTCATCATTTCCTTGGACTTCAATGAATCCAAAGAGAGAAAGAGTAGTTACAAAACTGGATGCAGGAGATCTTAGCGGATGGACAATTGCACCGAGTGCCTATGGATTTCATTATGCTAATTATAGGATGAGGAGAGTGCTATTTGACCGACAAAAAATACTGCAACTGATAAAGGCCCTTACCCCACCAGCCAAATACAGCAGCGATTGGAGAACCATAGGCCCTTCTGCAAAGGAAAAAGCAGCATGGTGGGGTGGGAGACCTCAGCCAGTCTTGATCTCCCTGCGGAAAACAAGGACTCTCATTCATTACGTGAGGACCAGATAGCGCAGAACACGGGAGAAAGGTAGAGGTGGATGCCCGTGCGTGAGGAGGGAACACTACTGTGGGAAAAACCTGCATCAGAAAGGAGAAAGATAAAGGGGAGTGCAGAGAGAGAAACATCTGCAAGCATAAAAGAGGACAGAGACCTGAAGTGAGAAGCGTCCAGGGTCCTCCAGTGAGATCTGCTGAACTGATGTAGTGCTGTTGCGGGGAAACCTTCACCTGTCGCCAACCAGCGGCCATGGCTTTTGCAGCTCACCCCGTTCGAAGCTCAGGATTTCTAGCTTGCCTTTTTCGTTTTTTCTCCAACTAACCACCAAAACTACAGAAGCAAACCCATGCTCCAGGTTGGTCCTTCTCAGGGAGCATCTATCCTGATGGTGCTTGTACAGGAAAGTAAGATTACAAATGGGGAAAATGCAAGATGGACCCAAGCTTCAAAGGCACAAACACAACTTCCTGAGAAAACATTTCCTCTGACCTACACCTTACTGCCCCAGGCACACCAGCAAGGAGGAGTGAAGAAAGGCTATTTCTTGTTCCTCCCTCTTTGGGCAGCACAGAAGGGAAGAACACCCCTCTTCTCAGACTCTCCTCTTTTCTCCAGGACCAAGCACGTTTTGTTCCTTGAAGGAGAATATTTGCTAACTGTTGCTTTGTCCCTCAGCAGAGGAGGCCAAGGCCAGCCACAGAAATATGGCTCCAGCCCCCATTGGAGTCTGGGCACATTTCTGAGAAGGAAACTCACCCCCCGACAGTTCTTGCTGAGAACTGCAACCTTCCTCCCCTCTTTGTGTCCCTCAGGAGGTTGTCAGCATCACTTACCTAGCTAGCTGACCACAGACAGCCCCCCAAATTCTGCTTGATGAGCATCCATTAATTTATCCAGCTGTTCCCAAGGATTTTCAAGCTACACTCCAATATCTTGGTCTTCTCAAGTCATAGTTCTCTGTCTGCTGATCTGCACAAGTTCAGCTGAAATGATTCAGCTGTACTACATCCCCCCGTTTATTTAGGTGCCCACCTCATAGCCCCTTGTAAAGGAAATCAGTTTGTGGCTAATTTCCTTTGTACCTGTGTCCTCATTTGCTTAATGGTATTCTACTAAGAGGATTTAGGGATTTCCTAGTATCTGCAAAAATACTGAATCCATGGCATATCATCTTCATTCGTGCCTTTGCTAATATTCAGAACAGAGTATGACTGTGGATCTGTGAAACGCAGAGTGAAGTATTCCATGAATATACGCCTTGAATGGTATTATATCAGCTCTCCTACTTTCTGAAGCTGCCAATTACGGCTGCTTTCCATGCTTGCCTGCCTTTCCTTTCTTCACCCTTCAGTTTCATAGACACCACAAATGTATTTCAAACCTACAATCAAAAGTCACCTGAACTGTATAACAATAAAAAAAAAATCACCAACCTCACATAAATAAGGGCAGTAGCATTAACTGCAGGGGGAAGCCCAATGTTGTGGCATTTTCTGTTTGGCAACTACTTAGAGAAACGACTCGTGTGGAACAGTAAGCATATATGAAAAAACCTCTACTAAATCACACAAATGGGACTTGTGACTCACAGATGATCTGCAGTGGCAACAAATAAGCCCAGTTGAAGATGCTGCCTTCCAGATGAAATACAACCCTTAATTTGCAGTTGCTAATGATGACCCATCACTTCTTGCTCTAATTACCGGAGGCATTAAGTCTGTTGCGTTAGCTGAAGCATGTACTTGGGTCAAGAGAAACTACCAAAACAAATCATCCCAGTAGGTTTAACAATCTCTGACAGTTCTCTTGCCTTCTTAAACTGTTGCCCCATTTCTCTCCATTAGTGGATTAAGTGACTGTACAAAATGAGTAATTGGAGCTCAAATCCCCTATAACATTTATGCTGTGACAGCCTTTAGCAGTGATGGTTCGGTACTGTTCAGAGCCTCCACTCAGAGGACAGTAGCATAACATAATCAGGCTTTTTTGGGGCACACGTCCTGCGAATTTGTTGTTTGGTTGGTTGGGTTTTATTTTTTTCGCTTCGTCTTTTAACAAGTAGATACGGGCAAAGGGTATACTTCAATGACAAAAGCCTGGTATGGACCACAGGGAAAAGAAAGCGCTGCTAATTCACTGTGACAGCATCAGAATCACATATGGATGCCAAATTGAAATGCTTCTCCGCTCATTCCTGCCCCTCACCGATCAATACTTGGCAGGCTCAGAAATGCTCCAAATGCCTATGGCTGCTTGTTCTCGCTGCCACGCGTTCTCACATTAGCCTTGGGCCTGCACTTCATATCAACTAAGTTAAAGTTTTATATCCTTTCCAAACTAAGCACAGCATTGGATCATGTCCAGAGGTTTATCAAGCCTGAGGTCTTTTTTCCATTTGTGGCCAAACCGGACATGTCAGAAACAGGCTGATAGCTTTTGCTAGAAATGGGTTCTCTCCACCTGGGAAGAGTTGTGAAATCCAAAATTATTTACAACCTGAACCTTTTCAGGCTGCACCATAGCATTTCCAAAGAAAGCGATCGCTCCATTATCACTAGCTAAGGATACAGGAAATTCTGAAAAATGCTGAGATGATGATGCTTTTACCTGCCACTCACCAGCTTCAACCAGCAAATTCACAAGAATCCAGGCGGTTTTGCAGCTGTACTTGAGAAGCAAGCCACGGGGTAGCAAGCACACATCCTATAGCAGGGCTTCTAGTATTGCCCAAATCACTGGCACTCAGTGTGGTGAGCTGCTCAGAGAGTCTGGAAATTTCCATGTTCATATAATGGCCTGCTCAGAGGGTAGCAGCGGGGGCAGGAACCTGGGAGCCCTGGCTGTATCACATCTGAAGCTCCCAGGAGAGTTGACTGAGATGCTGGGCAGGAAAACTGGCATTTGAGTTCCAAAGGCATGCATTGTCCTCTGGAAGTTCACTGAAACAGCAGTACAGGTTGAGTGCATCATGACTTAAACACAACGTATTTCATTAGACCATTTCCAAGCATCTGCAAAGGATATTTTTCCTTTATCCCTATGTTTTATCCATCACTGAACTACAACCACTAATCTATCGTTTCAATCAGGATGTCCCACCATCTCAAAAAACTACCTGTGGCCAACATCCATAAAAGCAGGAGCCTTCCAGCACTTTCATTTATACGCCTAGGTAAATGGCCCAAATGCCAAAAAGGAAATACTCAATCCCAAGAAGCTCTCGCTGATTTAAACACGTGCTTAGAAGAACAGCATCTGGAGAAAACATGATGTTTGGCAGAGCACACTGCAACTGGAAAAACATTTAGCACTGGAAGTCTTGGCAGGTGACAAAAAGCTGCCTCATTTTTGACCTCAGCATAGGTTTGCTTGGCTCTTGGCCATCTGATTATTTTCAGCTGTCAAGAAAAGGACTTTAAATCCAGAGGCACAGTAACCGTGTGACAGACAGGCCACAGGCGGGATTTACAAGAGCCAAAACAAGGAGTACAGTTGTGGTGATGTTCCAACTGTGTGAGGGGCTGAAACAGGCTGGAGCACAGCATTTACCCGGGGTAACAGGTCTAAACTGAAAGCAGGTAGAAGAAAATATCAGGAAGAAATTCTTCCTGCAGAGGGTGGTGAGGCACTGGCACAGGTTGCCCAGAGAAGCTGTGGATGCCCCATCCCTGGAAGTGTTCAAGGCCAGGCTGGATGAGGCTTGGAGCAACCTGGTCTAGTGGAAGGTGTCCCTGCCCATGGCCGGGGGGTTGGAACTGGATGATCCTTAAGGGCCCTTCCAACCCAAACCATTCTGTGATTCTATGATTTCCAGGCACTGGTATTTTTGCCATGGCTGCCCTCCAGAGCATAAACAATGTTAGTTTGTATTATTTTTACACATTGCTGTTGTGTCCAAATTGACCTGATTGAGAACTTAGTGCTTGAGTCTATGTCAGTTTGAAGCAAATTGAACAGATTACCAGTGCTGAGTGAGAATAGTCACCCTAACACACACTCACTTGGGACAGAGAAAACAGAGACTGGCATCCCTGTTTACCTGCTTCATCCAGTGACTGACTAGTAAAAAACCTGCAAGCGTTCACTGGAGCCAGAACTAGAAACTCGGTCTCGCGTCTCGCCGGCCAGCAACAGCTACGTACCCTTAAGATCTATGGCTTTCTCTTGATGAAAATATAATTAATGCAGAACAAACAGGTCAGCTTCAGCAAGCAGTTGAGAAGGGTCTCCAGACCCAAAGAACCTGGTCCTTGGGAGTTACTTCTGAGCGCTGGGAGATGTATGGGAGGGGGTTGAGATTTGCGCTGGGAGATGTATGGGAGGGGGTGAGATTTAAAAAAAAAAAAATAATAAATAAAAAAACCACAAAAAACACCCACAACCCACCAGGGTGAAGAGGGCTGGAAAACCACATTCTGCAAGAGTTAAAAAAAAAACAAAAAACCCCAACACCCAGGGTGAAGAGGGCTGGAAAACTACATTCTGCAAGAGCTTGAACCACATCAACGCAGCTGTGGCTTTGTGTGATCTTGGTTAGGGGTATGGCCAAGGTACTGTAAAAGCTGCCTGATCAAACATCTCAGCTCGTGTCATCTCACACACACAGGTAACAGATACCAAACTGGGAGCTAACAGCTGATCCCCAGGATGTGTCAGCTTGGCTGCTGTGTTGTGTTCCAACATGGAGAGATTGAGGAGGGGATGGAAATGAGAAGCTGAAGAAGCAATCAGGATAAAGGAAGATTTTGTCAGTGTAGCTGTGGAAGTGTCTCAAGAAAAGCACAGGGAAAGGGCCAGACAGCCGCATGCTTTGGATGGGAAGAAAGGAGGGGAGGAGAGAATCCCTGAGACTCCCCAGTGCCAGGGCCCTGAGGGAAGCAATCACTATACAGACGAGAATGAGAGCATCAGCAGCAGTGAAAATAGAGACAGTCTTTATTACAAGTGTGATACATGTACCACAAAGCAGATTCAGCAGACAAACTAGTGAGAACCAGCCTTGTTTGGGAAAGAATCTCACACAACAGAGGCTTCAGTCGAGTCTTTTCAGAGAGTTTCAAGACAGATCAGATCATGACCTGCATTGCTACACACTCCAGCTCCAGTCACTGGAAAATGAGCTGACAGCCTCCAGTCCAAGCTGTGTCTGGCAAACACATGCTGGTAACTTCTAAAAACTTATCATCAGGAGCAGACAGCAGGAGAAAGGAGGAGGAATGCGATTGCATTCTTCACGCAAACACTTCCTCCTCTATCTTAGATCATAAAACTATACAGCTCCAAGTTAATCCTCATTATCAGCTGCCCAGCCCTTTCCGCTTTATTGGCTGCTCTGTGCAGTCAAACCCAAATTGCTGAAGGCAGAGGGTCAATCATTTGTGCTGCCATCCGCTCCAGGCAGTGATAGGACACAGGGTAGATATTTAGGGCTAGAACTAGTTAAATGCAGATTCAGGGCACTGAAAGCAGGAGGGGGGTGGGGGGAAGAGAAACAATCCAGGAATAAAAGCAGTGGAAATATGCAGAACAAGTTGCTTGGGCAGGCTACTGGTAGGAGAGGGCAGAACTGCTTCTCCACCGAACCGAGTTTGGGTAAGAAGGGAAGAGGAAGCAGAACAGCATTCATAGGAACAGAGTTATTCCGTCCAGTTCCTGCTATCAGGGACAACAAGGATCTCATCTGAGTAACCTTCTACTCCGTTCACTGCTCTAGCAAGCCAAAGGCTAGCAGAGAAAAAGACAAAACAGCCGCAGCTGAATTCAAAATCTTAGAGAAGATAATGGGCCCCCAGCTCAAACAACCCAAGATCCCTGAGAAAAGGCCACTGCACAAGCTCTGCTTTCTCCTGCCCCGGCCTATACTGTCTCTGAAAGCCACGCCATCCCAAAAGCTCACCCTACCTGTGTAAGGATCAAAGCATTAGCTTCCTAGGAACTTTTAATTTCCCTGTGATGCCCTCATGCCGACCTTAGCAGAGATGCCCCCTGCCCAAGCATCACCGTCATAAGCACTAATTGAACATAACCCGTGATCTGGCAAACTCACACTGGCTCCGTTTTATAGGTGGGAATCGGGGGGAGCTTCGAAAAAAGTACCAAACTTTGGTGGGAACAGCGACTTACCCAGGTGCGGTACCAGTTCCAGCTGTTGCACTTTAGGGTTCTGTGCTAATCGCTGCGTGGGTAGCGTATGCGTTGTGTTGACGGGGCTTCCAGAGGCTTTATTTGCCACGGTTCCTTCAACAAGGTGTTAATCAAACATTTCAAAGTGAGTATCAAACAAACCAGACAGAGAGCTTGACCCTAACAGAACAGGGCCCGTGCAAGTGCAAGACTCCAGCTGCTAGCTCAGAACCAACAGAGAGCAGGGTGGGCGTTCGGTACCCACTGCAAACGTACCCATGGGTCAGGGTACACAGCAGAGCTGGTGAGGTGCCTTGATGCAGGCTTAAAATCAGAGGGGAAAAAAAACCCCGTGTGTGAAGTGTTCACATCCGTTATTACAGAAAGCCACGGGTGACTGCAGGGCAGGAAACCAGCACCGTAAGAAACCCAGCAGGACTGCAGGTAGGGCCCATCGTCACCAAGGGCAGCAGGGGCATGCCGAGGGACGGAGCCCCACTGCCCTCCTGTCACACAAGGGCGCTCTGCACTGACCTGCATTCGGCTCCTTGATGTAACTGTGGGCAGGATACTTCCTCCAACAGCTTCTACTTCTACTTGAGCCCAGCGTGTGGAAGGTAGCACCTCATATTTGGGGATGAGGGAGAAATTGTCAGTCAGTCCCTAGGCCTTGTGCAGAGGTAGACTCTACCGTTTGGTGCACTCACCGTCCAAAATGTGGTAGAGGATTTCTACCACATCGAAGTGCTTTGGGAGATGACAAAGATTTGCAGGAGCTCTTGGAAGAAGCAGCTGTTGACCAAGAGAGGAATTACACTATGCTGAACAACTTCCTTCATCAGTAGTTTTTCTTGCACAAAGCGCCTGCACACTGCTTATGCTCGTTTCTCCGCTTAGGTTAAGCACACCCAGCAGACAGCTCCATCACGGCTTTAGCAAAGGCATCACTTTGTCCTGGCACCGACGGCGAGCAGAGCAGCTGGAAGGCAGGTTAGGGATCAGGAGTCTCATACTGCAAGATGCAGCATCTGAGAGCTAACGACAATCCTAAAAAAATAATAAATTAAAAACCCACACATTACAGCACTCCAGCTTTGGGAGCTGGTCCATGGCTCAAACCATAGTGGAATCAAAATAAAGCAGAACTAGTGTTTAATTGCTTCTGAACTTGAAAACTTCCAAGTAATCCCACCGCATGGATCAGCCAGCCTTTCCTTCAGTGAGTCCCCACTGTAGTTTTGCCAAGCCACTGCATGGAGTATACGAAGTGCAGAGAAGTGAACAAAACTGCCCACTTTCAGCTGCAGCACAGACTGCAGGATTGTCCTGCCTTAGCTACCTTTCAGCAGCAGAAGCATGGAAGGGAAAGTGAGATCAAAAGGAATGCTACAATTTTTCTGGTGCGCATTACCTTCTCCCTGCCCAAGACAGAGGTAAGTCTGAACAGCTGCATCTTTGTCATCTTTACTAGAGAAAGAAACGGCAAGAATAAGTCACCCAAGAACTACTTTTCCAACTCTGACATTATATTACCCGCTGTTACCAAGTTTGATCTGTAAGTTGAGGTTCCTCCCTCCTCACTGCAGCAAGGAATGTTCATGGAAGGTGCTCTTAAAGAAGTAATAGATCAGGACCTTCATTCCCCAAGACAGAGATAATTTGACCACAAGTATTTGTGTTGTCTCTGTGCAACCAACAGGATGCAAGATGGCAAAAGGCAGAGCGGAGTCCCTCTCAGAAGCGCACTGCTTGGAAATATTCTGTAAGTCCAGCAGAAGGTAATTTCAGTTGAATTTGAGCCTGCTGAGGTTTGGAAAAAACAAGTTAATTTTGCCTGATAGCTGCCTGGTTGGCAACGCTTAGTACTGCCACCTCAACACCAGTACTGGCTGTTGTTGGCAAGGGACAAGCAGCTTTCAAGGGGTGACACTTCAGTTCCACACCTCCCATGTGCTGACTTCCAGAGATGCCTTCCCCCGTCAGCGTGAAAAACTACTGGCAGCAGAAGCATCACAACAACACAAAACACGGATGAAAAAACCCCACCCCAAAACATCTCGCAGCCACGTGAACCACCGTCCTTCCCATATTGTAATTTGTGGCCCCTTCCCCCATTCTTGGTCTCTCACTCCGTTGTTCCTTATCGTGGCCCAACACACAGTACAAGGCAATGGCGTGTAGTCAAACAGGCTCCAGTTCCAGCGAGACAAGAGCCAGTTCCCAGGCAAAGCACAGGCAAGCAAAGCTGCGTTGGAGCAGCCCAAGTCAACGCAGTCTCAAAAGAAAGGTGCATCGATGTAAACCAGCCCTGGGGCACAGCAGATCGTGCTGCCGCTCCCCATGGCTGCCCACAGAATCACAGAACGGTTTGGGCTGGAAAGGACCTTAAAGATCATCTAGTTCCAACCCCCCTGCCATGAGCAGGGACACCTTCCACTAGACCAGGTTGCTCCAAGCCTCACCCAGCCTGGCCTTGAACACTTCCAGGGATGGGGCATCCACAGCTTCTCTGGGCAACCTGTCCCAGTGCCTCACCACCCTCTCTGGGAAGAATTTCTTCCTGATATCCCATCTAAGCCTCCCCACTTTCAATTTAAACCCGTTGCCCCTTGTCCTGTCACTACAGGCCCTTGTGAAAAGTCCCCCCCAGCTTCCTTGTAGCCCCTCCAGGCACTGGAAGGTGCTATAAGGTCTCCCCGGCGCCTTCTCTTCTCCAGGCTGAACATCCCAACTCTCCCAGTCTGTCCCCATGGCAGAGGGGCTCCAGCCCTCGGAGCATCTTCGTAGGTGATAACCAACAAAGTCTTCCAGGCCAGTGGTGCCCTGCAGCACGTAGCACACCAGAGAGGAGAGAACAACAAATTTGAGTGGCTGTGGGTGGAACTGTGCTGAGGACAGCACGAGACGCACCTGAAGAACTGGGCCGTCACTCATCAGCTCCATGGTGAAACAGCAGCCAAAGCGAAAACTCAAGTAAAATCCTAAGTCTCTCAAGTACCACAAATATAATAAGGCTCACAAGAATCAGAAACAAGAAGACAAGGCCTTTGGTACTTTTTAGATCAAGGGATGATCAATACAAGTAATTTTGAGTGCTGGTGTCTGCTTCAAATATTCTAACTGCTCATTCTAGACAGGCTGCTGCTGAAAACACTTGGGAGTTCAAAAGACTTCAAAACAGCTTCTTGAAAACTTCAGGAGATGCTAGAAAGCAGATGACAGATTAATTGAAAAAGCTACCCAAGACGGTTGCATTTTTCTTTTGCAGTAAGCAATACAAGAGCAAAGGATGACTCTGGCTGAGGTCTGTGCCCAGGAAGCATGAACAGGGAGCCTGGCTGGATTAGCATTCTTGGATCCATGTTGAGGAAGAGTAAAACGCAACGTAACACAAAGTCTAGTGCCGATATCCATCATGTAGACCACCTGTCTTCACTATGTACACCTCAAAATACTGATAGACGAAGTGCTTTGTCATCTGCTTACGGGATTAGCTATTCAAGGAGAATATTTTTTTAAGCATGTACAGAGATATGAAAGCTCTGGTACCCGGCAGTTTAAAATAAACCAGATTCCTATTTTCCTCAGTCACTTCTTTTTCAGATTCAGGCATTATTTCCTTTGTCACTGGACAGAGGAGAGGAAATGCAGCCAAGCTATCACCTCATTTCCAGGTAACAAAGACAAATACTCAAATTCCACCATGGCCTGTCAAGATGTTCAAGCAGAAGCCCTGAAGAGGGGACTGTGGTTTTGTGCACTGGCACAGCACTTTCAAGAAGGGGCGTTAAGTGCCAACCAGTGTTCGTAGGAACTCACCCAGTACAAATGCTAGTACCACCACCACAGACATTTCGCTATGCTGAACTCCCCAAAGTGTTTCCAGCCTTTCAACATCAATCAGCCCAACCCAAGCCAGTAGTAAATTGATTCTCACATTCCACTGGTGCCGGTTTTTGTTAGAAATGATTTGTGATGGATATGGTGGAATATATTGATTGGTACTGACAGTCCCAGTTTCCCAGGCGCTTTTGTAGCACTGCCATTCCAAAATGACCTGCTTTCCACCTTGTCAATTTTCTTCTGCAGAGTCTGTTATAAATATCTATTCTATTCTGAGAGCTTCAGCCCCCTCCAGAAAACAAAACAAAAGGGTCAGGCAAGTGAAAGAATAATAAATCAGCACAATAAAATAGGTTTGCAGTGTTGCAAAAGAGCTTGTTTTTATTGAGACTGCGTGTCAGGGGAAGAAAAGGCACAAAATAAGTTACAAAGACATTATATGAAATGTATGAGCCAGAGGCAGTACCAGAGCTGTTACAAATTGCCTAGAAGTTGGCTTACTAGTATACGTTAGCCTCTACAAAAATCTTAAAAGAAAAAAATACATTTCAAATGATCAAAATCATTCAGAAATCAAGAATGTAAAGACCACCAGTATTAACTTTTGACTAGCTTCACCTGGGCTTACCATCATTACCTTCTCTTAGAAGACAGGTATCACTGGAAAACATGTAGTATTACAGAAGTATTTTTAAAACTCATTTACATTTTATAAATTAAGAACCCGATATTTACCTTTCGTACCTCCAGTGAAGCACAGTACATACAGGTAAGGCAGTATGCATAGGATATACATTAAGAAAACAGAATAGGCAAGTACAATTTTCTGAATATTTCAACATTTGTTATGGTCCCTCACCTATGGCAAAGAACATCTTAAAAAGATGGATCCAACAGCTGTTCACAGAACACATGAATATACCACCGTAAAAGGTCTGTTGTGGAAAAGCTTAGGCTGTCTTTAATGGTGACTTCTTAGATCAAGCATTCTAAAACCAGGCTTTTCCGTAGTACAACTCCGAGTTAACAGCAGCACACTAATACAGGTAAAGAAGAGAAAGTGCTTCTGAAATATATCAGTCCTCATTTTAGTGTGGACTCGTCACACTCAGTATTTGAGTAATCCCAATCAAATATTTAAAAATATACACGCCAACTATATACACGTTGATTTTTGTTTGAAGCAGTGAATCTATTCCTACTTTCCTGTTACTCAACCCTCAACTGTCAAGGACTTTTGATTGTTGGTCAAATTAAACTGTCATGAGGAAACAACACAAAGTCTACAGGACACAGAGACTACACAATGTTTTGTTTTCACAAAGGGTTGAGCAGAAAGAAAGCAGTTTACCCTTCTGGCTGCTCCTCTGGTCAAGTGGAGATCAAAGATGTGTCTTCTGAAATCAGCAGGGATACAAATGTAACCAGACAGAGAACTTGGCTATAAATGTCTGATTACATCCTTAGGATTTTCATTAATTGACCCAAGACAACAGTAGCACAGAAAGGGGATACAGCCCTAACTACCACTCACGAAAACTGTCAGCCTGACTTGTAAGGACTTGATTTGCAAGAGAAGCCTGTCGCGTCACGTACTGAGCATCACAGTCAGGGTTTTGGTAGTGAGGGGGCTGCATGATGCTTTGTGTGGGAAGAGGCCAGGGACTGCCCGGTACTGGTCCCAGCCAGCACAGCATGGCTGGGGCTGGAAGGGAAGTTCATCTGGTCCAGCCTCCCTGCACAAGCAGGGCCACCGACTAAAGCAGGCTGCCCAAGACACTGTCCAGATGGCTTTTGAGGATGTCCATGCATGGAGACTCCACCACTTCTCCAGGCAACCTGTGTCACTGCTCTGTCATCCTCACAGTAAAACGTGCTGATGGATCCCCCCGTGTTTCAGCTAGTGTCCACTGCCTCTTGGGCACAGTGGGTACGGACCCACTGCTCTCTGCTGTCAGAGGAGTTTCTGGCACTTCTGCAAAAGCACGTTTAAGAAAGGGCAGTAAATGCCAAGAAGAAGAGATAACAGCGCTACAGCAGTAGGAGGAAAAAAGGGTAAGCCCATGCCAGCACAAGAGGAGCTGAGAGACAGCTGAGCGGGAGAAATGCCAAGGGGAAATCATAGCCTGAGCAGAGGCTGACAGTAGACTCGGAAGGAGCTACAGCTCTAGAGGGACTGCGGCTGGTGGAGAAACCCCCATGCGAGCAGCTGAGGGAGAAACCAGGAGCAGCGGAAGAACAGCAAGCACAAGAGACTGACCCCAACCTCCTGTGCTGCCCGGCTGAAGGGAGTGAGCACAGCGTGCAGCCAAGGAGCTGGAGACCACTGTGGGGTGGGGGATGGCACGGGAGGAGAGGGGCAAGAGTGGTGTCCGGAAGAAAGCAGCAGTGTTTTCACTAAGTGGGTTTTCTTTTTTCTCAATACCAAAACAAGTAACTAAAAGCTCTTTAGTTGGCAATAAGTTAAATAGATTAAAACTCCCTAACTCAACACTTGTTATTGCCCCCAAAAAGTTATGTCCTCAACTGAGGTCAGTACAACATTAAGGGCTTTCTGGCCCTTCTAAAAGCAAACAGTACACACGGGAGAACCCATGTTCTAAGCATGTAGTTATTCTGCTTCTTCAAAAGCCTAAGTCTTTAAACTAAATTTAAAAGGCTTTTAAGAAAAGCTTTAAACAGAAAGATGACTTGTGGTCTTTAAGTCACAAATTCCCACGTTAAATACATAAGGAAATATTCTGTAGTTTCTTAAAAATCAATTAAATACAAACTTGACAAAAAAGCTCAACATAAAGAGGTAGCTTAAAAAAATAAAGTATTATTAGATTCAGGAAGGAAAGGTAGTGCAATAAGAGCATCCATGTGAAAAATATACTTCTTATTTCTACAGGAATTACTCATATTTTACCAAGAACAAACTAAAATTTGGGTTAGACTTCGGGGAACAGAAGGATCAAATACTTGGAACCAGTCTTCCAGAGGCATACTTGAAGTCACAGCAGCCACAGCCAATTCTTTTGTCACAAACCACCCAGCAGTTCTCCGCTCCATCACAATTTTCACCAGTGCCTGCAACTCCAATTATTTTGGTTTTTTCTACAAACTAACACCAGAAATGCCTGTCTCCCAGTCAAGTTTCCATCATTTAAAAGCATTTTGTTTGAACACAGATGTGCCAGATACTTAAGGATGTCCCGTGACAGGTAAATAGGATGCTCAACGCTGGCAAAGTTTCCCTACTGCCACACTTTCCGCCTGCCCCCCGATAATGAGCACCTCGGATGTGCTGGTGGGAAGCGATAACACGCACACTGAAGACGTGTTTCCCCTACAAACCTGTTGTAAATGAGGGTGGGCAAGTAATGATTTAAACATCCTGCCTGCTGTGAGCTTGCTGCATACGAGAGGACCCCGACGCGCCACGGTCCCGCTTCGTCCTGGGCGCACCCTGGAGAAAGCAGGTTATTTCTTCTGAGCCGTTCCTCTGGGGGCAGCCAGCTCGCGCTGCACACACTTTTAGCCACCTGCCCGTTTCCCAGCAAACTAGCAGCCACGATAGGGCTGGCTTGCAGTGAATTTCAGCTGTAATAGGGATTTAAACTCTAGGCAGGATTACGTAGCGATGCCTCAGACTGTGCATTTGGTGGAAATCTGCTAGATCCTGTGAAGCTCCAGGCAAGCTGTTATTAGCAATGCTAATTTGTAAGTAATAAGTTCCAATGTGTGGTTTTTAACCGGGTGTTATCAGTCTTGGAATAAGCTTTGACATTTGCAACTCAGAAGCAAAGAGCCTTTGCAGATTTCTCTATAATGGCGACATGGTGTGAATTCCACATGTTCTACAAAACCTACACTTTATCTTAAATCCCTCATTTAATTTCTTTGGTTTCTCAGAAACAAAAGCTACTTAAGTGAACTGAGCAATGAAAGGCAAGCAAACAGAGGTAACTCTCTGTCCCCAAAAGCTCCAGAGATAAATACCAGTTTTAGCAGGTTGCATGGAAGAATTCCAAATGAATGCAGCCAGATCTAGTTTTAGACCATTGCTTTCCAGCAAAAACTGTCTTTGGCACTTAGATAATCCAATCCAATGTTACTTTACACACAGTCCCATATCAAGTTGACTGCAGAAATCAAAGATGACTTTTATGAAACAGGCATTTCAAATCAGAACAGAAAAATCTGCTCCCCATTAGGCAATACAGGAGCTTTTTTTCAGAATGACAGAAACAGCAAATAGTACCAAAATTAAGATGAGAGAGTTCAGTAAATTCAGACTGTCAGGGTAAAAGTTTTACCCAGCTCTGTTAGACCTAAATAACAGTAGCACCTGGAAAATCTGAAGGCTACAATATACTGGACAAGGCATTAAACACACACAGCATGGAAAACTCTGTATAAATTTGCTCACCCTCCAATTCCACATTTAGATCTGCCGAAGAGGTTCATATGTAGGTATCTGTCCTCCACGTAAGATACAAGCAGTGAGACTCAACATACAGCTATAACCTAACCCTCCTGTTTGGCCAACAGCTGAATACAGACATTTCTGACAGAGGCATTAAGGGTGTCAGGCCAGACTGACTTCCATCACCTGACGACAGCACCGCTCTTGGGCTCTGCTGACTTATCTGCTGCAAGGCTCACAACTTGCACGTACAGGTGCCTTGATTCAGCTGCGTCAAAGAGCGCGATCAAAGACCAAAAAAGCTCTAACAGGGTGGGAAAAGGTCTGCAGAGCACACCATCCTTCAGCTAAACCAAAACAATACTAACCAAGTTTGCATTCGGTAATCATGCAGAAGACTTGGGAACAAGAGTTTTAGCTCAAAATGTTTCCATTAATGCACTCTAGAAATAAGCTTGTACCATGCTTTCCCCTTTTCCACAGTACACCAAAAACATCCTCTTGTGAACTACTTTTATCTGCTTAGGTGAAGTAGGCTGGAAAATATACACCTCCACTGGATTCCACAGCTTCTGCAAAGGATATTCTGCTAACCTCCGTACTTCCATACAGCCTGGAAGCCCTGGCATGGATTGAGCACTGTCAGCAGAGGAGCATGTGGCTGCAGCTAAAGCCTGGACTGTAACAAACATGGCAACGAGCTACAACCTGCTCCGAGTTACTTAGGTGTCTCTGGAAAGGTGTGAATATGCTCTTCACTCAGCCCCTAACCTGAAAGCCAAGTCACCTGCGACCCTCCAACACAGAGCTTCCAAGTTTCTGCTCGGTCAGGTAGTCTCCAAACAGCACTTCCCAGTTCCTAAATGGAGAGCACTAGGTTTGTTGTCAAGGTAATTAGTTTAAAATAAACCAACTTGTCAAATGAATTCTCTATTCTCTTCAGCCTATCAAAAATAGCCAGGTAGTAGATCCTTTTAGAAGGCTGAAGTATCACTTCACAAGAAGTTTGTGACAAAAATTAATCAAATAATTCTAATCCTCCTATCTTTCTAAAGGGAAGCTGGCAAATTAAGTGACTGACCAGTTACACAGCATTGTCCAAAAGACGGCTTTACAAATTTTAATGACTTTTAGTGACATAGAATCACAGAATGGTTTGGGTTGGAAGGGACCTTAAGGATCATCCTAGTTCCAACCCCCCTGCCATGGGCAGGGACACCTTCCACTAGACCAGGTTGCTCAAAGCCTCGTCCAGCCTGGCCTTGAACACTTCCAGGGATGGGACATGCCTTTTCACAGAAAAGCTGAGTCCAAAAGAAAACTGAAGCATGACACATTTTTTATACTGACCAAATGAAATGTTTCATCACTATAGCAGCCGTGCTGAACAAAGGTGACATCAAAAAGGAAATAAATGATGGAACTGGTGTCCCCAGTAGGACATCCTGGAACCAACACTCACTCTGAAAGTAGAAGCTCCAAGTCAACATAAGCAGCAAGAAGGGTATTTCTACCCAATGGCTACTATCTTGCCTTTTCACTTACCCTTGCCCCAAAGTGGTTTTGTTGAATCCTCTATTCTTTAAACTCCCTCCAGTTCATTCTCTGTCTTGTCTTACACGACGTGTCACCCTCCTTCACTCCTAGCTGTATTCAAGTATCATATGTGAGGTCCCCAGATAGCAGAATCTCAAACATACCTCACCTGAGACAGTATTAAGATCCAGCTATTCAGCATCTCATCTCTAGCATAATCCCTCTAAGTGAGCTGGCTGAAAAAAGTGACAGCTACAAAACCAAAGGAATCCGGGGAAGGAATTCCCATCTCAGGGGTAGGCATCCCAGTGCCTGTGCAACATAAAAAACAGTTAACAATGCTGGCTGCCTAGTATATAAAGCCACTCTAGCAAAAAAATAAGTAGGATAAGGTTGTCCTACTTCTCTCAACTATAGCAAGCATATTGGGTCTCAGACTGCAAGCATTAGAGTACGTCAAACTGTGATATATCTAGTGCTGTATCAGCCTCTGCTCTCCAGCAGCTCCTCAGGGCAAACTTACTGCCCCAACACTGAGATTTATGAATTGGGTCTAGGCAGACTGCTAACATATAACTTCAAAGTCACAAGTTCTCTCTGACCTTCTGACTTGGGCTTTCAAGTACTGTGGCCAAGACCCACAGCAGCAGGCACAGTGCAACTGAAGAGAGATAAATTCTGCTCAGCAGTAACGCTCCACCTAGGTACAGAAGATGCTGACCACACGGGCTACAAGACGCCGTGCAGCGTCTCTCCCCAGTGAATGCTACATACAGCACAGGTATCTCAACATTACAAGGCATTACGGTTTATGGGTAGGAAAAGTGATCCTAC
>NW_010225181.1:0-1477 GCF_000690775.1 Eurypyga helias | reverse complement strand
TAAAAATATATAATGAAAAGGAAAATAAGAATGAAAAAAATTATAAGACTGCTCACCACCCTCTGACCTGTTACTGGCCAAAGAGTTCCTTAGCAGTGAGAGTCCCCCAGCCAACTCCCCCCAACTTATATACTGAGCATGACTTTTCCTGGAATTAAATACCACTTTGGTCAGTTTGGGTCAGCTGTCCTGACCATGTATCTTCACAATTGCTTGCAGAGAGGGAGCTGGGAACACATGTGCAGTAAAAAGTGCTTAGCAACAATTAAAACATCAATGTTATCGACGTACATCTCAGCACAAATCCAAAAAATAGCCTCATGCTTGCTACTATGAAAAAAAACTACTATGGAAAAAAAAAAAAAAAACCAAAACCCAAACAAAACTTTACTCAGTCAAAACCAGCACACTCACAAATGAAAATTAATCTTTTTAAGAATACTGTCACATTCCAGGTTTAATTTGGGCTGAGTTAAAAGTATGTAGACAGGACTAGCCAAGTAAAATTCAAACTTTACACTTGGCTACTGACCCCTACAACAACTTAAGGTTTCCATAT
Organism: Eurypyga helias; assembly: GCF_000690775.1. Lineage (NCBI taxonomy): Eukaryota > Metazoa > Chordata > Aves > Eurypygiformes > Eurypygidae > Eurypyga > Eurypyga helias. The sequence continues at coordinate 918 of NW_010225181.1, read as the reverse complement.
GAAACACATGATGGGATCATGAGGCTTTTATTGGCAGTAAGATAGAGTAGCATTTAGTTTTCTTAGAAAACAATACCTATAAAAATAAAATCCATATTGTCATGTTTCCAAATTCTTTTCTTTAGCATCTCAGTAGGTTGTCCAAATGCCTCATTCCATTACACGTCATCATCAAGAAAAAAAGATAGTGATAAATAGGATCTAAGTAATACATACGAACTTTGAAGTACAGAGCAGTAGGTAAGAAAAACTTTAGCTTTCCATGAAAATATACAACTCTAGGAGCTGTTTTCTAAGAAAACCACCAAATTTTCAATTAAATCAGAGGAGTTCACATTATTCTATTCAGAATAATGGCTCTCATAGGAGACAGACATTAAGTCAATCTCATTTATCACTTAAGAAATCATTCCTAATTGAATCCACACTCAAATTATTGCTTGATAAATAACATCATGCCTTAGCCAACATAGATGCTGGCAGAAAGCCCTTTCCAGAAGTTGAGTAACTTTCAACACTTCACATCCTATTCTCACATTGTCATCCTTTACAATGTTGTGGTGGTTTTAGTCAGGAAAGTGTTAACTCTCTTTACCATGGCTGCTGTGAAGCTGTGTTCTGGATTTAGCTGAGAAAAGTAATGATAAGGTCTTAGCTGGTGCTGGGGAATGCCTGCACCAAATTCAAGGTCTTTCTCAGCTTTTGATGCTGCAGCTGCATTTCCAGCTCTCGCTGTCTTGTTACAAGCAGTGCAGGGGGGATGTAGTTCAGACAGCTGATGCAAACTGACTGATGGAGTATTTCATTCCATAGGAAGTCATGCTCTGTACATAAGCAGGGAGTGAGCTTGGTGTATACACACACTTTCACTTTCTTACACTTGCTAATACTCGCTCTAACTCCTTTGTTAGCTGCTTT